>NC_083643.1:1473762-1588762 GCF_963576545.1 Limanda limanda | reverse complement strand
AATGGACAGGACCAGAACATGTGTCCCAGAGACACCACAGCCTGGTGGTCTCCAGTGGGACAGACAGTTTATCATGAGATGAAAGTAGTCAACACAGTAAACTTTAGTAAAGATCTCTTTCTTGTGACCTGAGAGTTTTCCAGAACTCATTGTACAACAGGAACAGTGAGTTCCTATGTGTGTAATTTCCCTGTGTCTGTACAAACTTTGCATGTGTGCACTGAAGGATTTGAATTAGTCCGACACGCTGCTGAGTCTGAGCAGATTGTGATGATTTACAGTAAATGCAATAAATAAATGCAAACAATGAACAACGTCCAGCTGCAGCTGAGATCCATATTGACTATATGAGTTTGTATCAGTTGTTTTTTAAAGTTTATTAAGTTAATTTGTATGTATTTTTAATTGTGTGCACTTTGTTACTATTTTTTGAGATGTGCTATATAAATAAATAAAGTGTTATCCTCATTATTAATATTATTATTATTAGTACTAGAAGTAGTAGCAGTAGTAGTAGTTGTAGTAGCAGTAGTAGTAGTAGTAGTGGTAGTAGTAGTAGTAGTAGTAGTAGTAGTAGTAGTAGTAGTAGTAGTAGTAGTAGCAGTAGCAGTAGTATTAGTATTAGTACTAGTAGTAGTAGTACTAGTTGTAGAAGTAGTAGTAGTAGTAGTACTAGTAGTAGTAGAAGTAGTAGTAGTAGTAGTACTAGTAGTAGTAGTACTAGTAGGAGCAGTAGTAGTAGTATTAGTATTAGTAGAAGTAGTAGTAGTACTAGTAGTAGTAGCAGCAGTAGTAGTAGTAGCAGCAGCAGTAGTAGAAGTAGTAGTAGTCGTAGTAGTACTAGTAGTAGCAGTAGTAGTAGTGGTAGTGGTAGTAGTAGTAGTAGTAGTAGTAGTAGTAGTAGTAGAAGTAGTAGTAGCAGTAGTAGTAGTAGTAGTAGTACTAGTACTAGTAGTACTAGTAGTAGCAGTAGTAGTAGTGGTAGTAGTACTAGTAGTAGTAGTAGCAGTCGTAGTAGAAGTAGTAGTAGTAGTATTCGTATTAGTACTAGTAGTATTACTAGTAGTATTACTAGTAGTAGCAGTAGTAGTAGTGGTAGTAGCAGTAGTACTAGTAGCAGAAGTAGTAGTAGTACTAGTAGCAGAAGTAGTAGTAGTGGTATATTAGACACATGGGAAGTTGTGGTTCATTAGCATTTAGTGTTCGAATGCAACTGACTCATCTTGAAGGAACAAAAACTATTTCATGTGTCAGTTAAAGACGGAAACACGTCCATGAGTCTCACACTATTCATGTAACCTAACACACACACACACACACACGCACACACACACACACACACACACACACACACGCACGCACGCACGCACGCACGCACGCACGCACACACACACACACACACACACACACACACACACACACACACACACACACACGCACGCACGCACACACACACATGCCCACACACACACACACACACACACAGCTTTCTGTGACGGCAGCTGGTTCAGTTCCTGATCACCTCCACAAAAAGACCCTGGGTTCAGCCATTGTGTTGTTGCCGTGGCGACGTGGGGCGATGGGCCTGTGTGGTGGAGCTTTTGAAGAAGTGTAGATATTTAAGGGATGGGTGTGTGTGTTTTTTCTCCAGAGTCACTCCACCCTTCATCCGTGAGCTTTAGAGAAGTAGGTGTGTGTCTTTCTCTATTTGCTGCGGCTGAACTCGTCTCATTGGCAGAAAGTGAACGAGACGCTTCTCAAACCAGAAAGTTGCTGAAAGTGAGTAAATAAGAATTTGCTGAGATCATCTAAATCAAACTGCATCAACGTATTCGTATTCATCTGGTTTGTTCTTCTTCGTCCTCGTAACAAACCACAGTCCACCGCTCGGTGTCGGAGGCTCCAGTTGACCCGAGCCTGGATTGATGGTGATATTAGCCGAGTCCTTCACAGAGTCATTAACATGCACAGCCACTCTCCTCATTGTTATTTAAGTGTGTGTGGAGGCAGTTGACCTTTCAGTTCCTCGCCGGCTGCAGGTTCGGCAATAAATAAACGGCTCTTTACCGGTTGTCACTGATTTGTGCAGAGCAGAGTTATCGTCTAATTAAGACGAGAGCAGCGTCCAATCAGAACTGTTACGATTAGAACGAGTCAATCTTTTGTCTTATGGTATTTTTGAATGAATTTTCATACAAACAACTTCACCACCGACACTGGGCTCATTCTGTGTGTCTGTTCAATTCTCCCGCAATGACATGAATGATATGTAGGTATGTTGTATTTATTGCGTTTTTATGTTTCTATGTCCATTGTTTGCACCAATAACCAGAGCAAATTCCTTGTATGTGTAAACGTACTTGGCAATAAAATACTTCTGATTCTGATTCTGATTCTGTGAGTCATGTTGCTGTTCACCCCTCGGAAATATGTGAATTCATTCTTTCTGTAAGAATAAAATACATTTACTCAGCATTTAGAATTTCAAATTGCTTTTATTTTGGGTTTCTTAAGAAATGTCCTGAACTTGACAAGTGAACGTGAACATTTAATCTTCACCAGGAAGAAAAAACATGACATGAATATGAAAACTCATCCCTGTGGATTCTCTCCGTCTTGTGAGCGGAACAGGAAGTGAACTCTTCAGTTTCCTGTCGACAGACACAGATTAGAACGTCTGCTTGGTTCCAGTTCGGTTGTTTGTTCAGTGCTCGGAATGAAAGAGGAGAAGTTATCACCAATGCACTTTTCTTCACTTTGTTTTCTGCTTATTGACATTAAGTGAGAGAGATTTTTCATTATGGACCAATTCTACAGACTGAGCTAAATGATGACATTGTTAAACAATGACAATCACAAAAACATATGTATGTATGTGTATACAAGTATAGATAATATAATAATCTACATAGTGATAGAGGGAACAATAACAGATAAGAAAAGATAAATAAACAGTGATAAAGATGATATGAAAATGCTCCTTCAAATGTGTCCTTTCATCCCTGAGATATGACGCCTCCATCGGTTACAACCCGTCCCAGAATGCATTGTGTTTCAGTGTCATGGAGCTACTGGATGTGTCAGGAGACGAGACGTGCGATGCTCGAGGCTTCAACTCGACCAAACAGCTCACGGTACAAATGGATAAAAAAACAACAAAGGGCTTTAAAACGTTCTTGTCGTGTCCGACCTCCGCTCTGTTGCTAGGAAACAGCAGCGAGCTGGTGACGGCCATCACAGGAATCCTCCCCAGACCCGACTCGCTCTCGCTCTAAACACAAGCTGCTGCTTTTCACAGGTGATTGATTGATCTGGAGTACCGCCTCCTGCTGGACTGGAGCTAAACGGGTTTTCATACAAATTTATTTAACAGATCTTTAGACGCACGAAGATCCCAGGACTATAGAGTTCTACATTCTATACATAAAAATGACGTGACTAATAGAGTATTAGCTTTAATATGAGAGGTGATGTTTCGCAGAGATGGAAAACCAACAGTGACACCACAGCAAACAGACGTCCCATTGTGTCCCAGTGTGTAAACTGGGAGCGCTGGTGTGAGGCGGGAGAATGAAGTGGCCCTCGGCTCGTTAGTGTCTGTGCCAGCACGGCTACACACTGGCACACAGGACCATTCACACTCACCGTCCCCTATTCACATGGCCCGGACCAATAATGAAAAGAGACCCCCCCCCCCTCCCCTCTCTCTCTTCCCACCCCTCGCCCAGTCGGGGTTCCTCAAACAGAAAGAAGAAGAAAGAAAAAAAAACGCACAATCCAGAAGTGTGTGTGTGTGACTGAAGCTTCTCACACTCGGATTGTTTACATTGATTTACACCGACTGAAAAAATAAACAGGCAACGAACGGAGAGATTTCATTGGTCGACGGCAGACAGTGTAAAAATAAAGATGGACGACGCGTCTCCACGTGGAAACAAAGCCAAAGACTCCGGAGAACGCTGCAGCCATCTTGTGCTTTTCACTTTGTCTGCTGTGTTGGGGGGGGGGATTCACTTTGTTAAATTTATATTATTTTAATATTACTTCGTCCTTGTCGTTTAAACGTTATAGCGCCTCATCATCTGTTATAAAAGACTAAAAACACGTGAGTTGTCGAAGGGAACATTTGGCTTTGTTGAGTAGATTCAACACAGGGGCCCCTGAACACACACACACACACACACACACACACAGACACACACACACACACACACACACACAGGGCCCCCTGCCTGTGTCTTTCTCGGAGGCGATGAGCTCATTCCCTGACCGCGGCGTTGCATCACCCGGCGCTCGTGCACGGGCGACTCAGAGCCGTCTGGACTCAGGACCCGCCCCCCCCCCACACATCCCCACCCCCCCGAGCTGTGACTAACACAACGTTGAATCAGTCAAACACGACATGACACAGATGCAGATTGGAAGCAAACGGCTTTTATTTCAAACTCTAAATGTCCGGGCTTGTGTTTTCATGGCTGAGAATTTACATTAAATACAAAGTTCTTTGTTGTGTCTCTGCACCGGCTTCACCCATTGGTCGGAGGCCTTGTGTTTCAGGTTGTCCGTCCGTCCCAGTCTGATGAACAGGACGTCTTATGATCTAATGATCGTCTTGTAGGGATTCCTTCAAATTTGGTACAAACATTCACTTGGACTCAAGGATCTGATGGAATAAGACATTTTTTGGCCTCATGAACGTGTTTCATCAAGAAAACTCAAGAGAATCGTTTCAAATTTGGCACAAACCTTCATTTAAACCCACAAAGTTACTGATTCGATTTGAGTGGTCAAAGGTCAAATGTTAAAGGCCGAGGTCACCTTGAACTCAAATAGCTTCTTCAACATATCTCAATCTGACGTTTTGACCAGTTTGTTGGACTCAAAGATGAACTGATCAGATTTTAGAGGTCACAGGTGGAAGACTCACAAAGACAGGATATGAATCTGGAAAAAATAAATGACAGAGACTCGTCTGCTCTGGTAATTGTGCTTTTGTTTTAGCAGCTAGTACAAGAATATGATAATTCTGTGTCTGAGAAAGCTCTTGAATGTGCTGAGCGGCTACAAGACAATTGTGCAATGTGCTCCGAGCGAACACATGACCGGCTGTGGGCTGTGAGCTATGCTGCTGTGCTGAGGAGTCTGAGGAATGCAGGAAGGATCCCAGTGGTCTCGCTCTGCAGGAACCGATCCGACAGAATCTGAGCGTAACGCTGCTGACGGAAGGTTTGTGGTCTCAGCTCGTCGCTCGGTGACGTTTACACAGCAAAAAATACAGCAATAGTGACAAATTCACTCATGCACAGAGTGTGTGTCTGCTGCACTAAGACTGGAGATCGGTATTTACCGTCTCACACACCGGATCTGTCAGGACACGCAGAAGAGGAGCAAGGCCGAGTGGGAGGAGCCACAGCTTCATACTTCAAAACCAGCCGAGCGAGACGATACTGACATGTAGGATTTGTTAAGTGTTTGCTGAGTTTGCTAACATCGGCCAATTAGCGATAAACGTTAAGTAGAGCTGAGGCGGAATGTCGACGTTTTGCAGGTTTTGATTTGTGGAAAAATGGAAATGAAAAAATGGAAATTCTGACTTGATAGCGATACTTAAAGAACGATTGTACATGAAGATGGAGGATAGCTCGCCAGAAGCCAAATCGCCTGGATCGCCCCCTGGTGGCTGGCGGCTGTACAGGTCGTAGGCCCCGCCTCCTCCATGTTAGCAGACATGGACCAAACTGAAAAGTCATTGTTCACATATAATACAGACTCGTTACTTCTACGGGAGAAAATAAGATTGTTTCTTGAATTCAGGCCCAAACTTCTGAGAACCGAAAAAAAATTGGTTTCTCAGGATTAAGAAAAGGAAGCAACGTTTAGAACTTGGCATCGTCTGCATAATATGAGATGGATGTTGAAACTTCCTCATAGCAGAACCGAATAAAGTGAAGGAGGAGTTCTGATCGTCTGACTCAACCTGACCACAGACGCCCATCTGACAAGAATCTAGCTTTTCAACGTTTGTTACAGTAAGTGTGAGGATCAAAATAGTCAAAACAATCAGTCAGTGTTATTTATGGATGGAAATAGAGTGAAAACACATGATTCCTCTTTCTGCCAGGGACCCTGGACCCCTCAAGGACCCCTGGGGGGGGGGGGGGGGGGGACCAGGGCCCCACTAGGAGAGCCCCTGAAATAAAGAACAAGGAATTTGTTCTCTACGCTCAAGCCTGAAATGAAGTTATTAACCATATAAGTATGGCTCCTTCCAACTGTCACCTGTTTCAACTAGCCTGAACACACACACACACAAATGCACACACAGACACACACACACACACACACAGTAACTTAAGCTTACACTAGACCCTCCCAGCTTACTTAAAGCCACAGTGAGATACTCCAGAGCTACATCATTACACAACCTGCCGTCAGTCCCAGAGATCAGACGCCTTCACTCATCCTGCTGCAGCCATGTTCCATCGTTCACACAAACCCATGAAACCCATCCATGTGAGTGCAGTAACACAATCACACACACACACAGACACACACACACACACACAGACACACACTGGTGGTGGAGCTGGGAGCCATCGACCGACCTCCAGACCAGCGGCCCTCACTGGAGCAACGACATGGAAAAGAGACAATTAGTCGATTGAATGAAACTCAATGAGCAGCCGTGGTCGACCTCCGTCGTGGACACGCTGACCTCTGACCCGACGCACCTGCGCCCGACGGGAGCACGAGCACGAGAGGCTTACCCACCGTGGATTAAGTCATTAGGAAAGTGTTTAACTGTCACACCCTCATCATCAGTGAGGAAGAGTGACTGATCTCAGGGCAGTGATGTCTGTGAAGCATCTGATTGGACGTTACCGAGCAGCAGGAAACTCACCAGCTTATAAGATGAACAAGTGACTTAGTAATAAAATGCCTTTGAAAGATTAACATTTAATGAGTGACTCATTCATTTATCGAGGTCAAACCACATAGTGAGGAACTAATTGAGACGCTGGATGACCAGTGGACTTTGTTTTTCTCGCCCACGGGCTCAAGGCGAGGGTTACAGCCGTATCCATGGCAACCCTTGGGAGTCCCTGAGCGCCGCCGGTTGCCGTGTGGGCTTTGGCTCCGAAAGCACAAGAGGCAGAATGACCTCATCCTGCGCTGACAGAGAAAAGAGATCTGAGAAAGTAAAATACAAACCTGGGTCATGATGCTCCACTTCTTAGAAGTTTTAAAGAATTAGGAGAAATATGAGAAGAGGAAGTTCTTGGTTTCATTATTAAAAATAAGCAGAATAAACTAAACATGAATCAGGATTTAAGTGGAAGCTTTATGAATATTTCAAACTGCTGACGATGCTACATTTCTAGTAAATGTCTTTCTAGTAAAAGTTGGGAAATTGTTATTCAGAGTTGGATTTAATTATTCCGAGGAAATTCGGTCTCTTTCAGAGTTAATCAGTAAGTCAGTGTTGGGGATCAGTGATACCGAATCAGAGCAAAACCTCAGAGGTCAAAGTTCACCAGCGTTTAACATCATGTGAAGCCCGGCTGTTGATTTACTTCACTACAGGAAGCAAACGTTTTATTCATCTCTCGCTCGCATAATCACAAACGTGTGACCGAGCCCTTATGGTGCATTCACACCAAAATACAAAGCCAATAATTAAATAAAATAAAGTCTTTCCGAGCCGTTTCGTCCTCCTAATGCACCCACAGACATCAGCTCTGGATTCTCCTGCATAAGATTTATTTTTGCATCTCAAGAACATAAGATAATCCGAAGTAAAACGTGAAAGTTTAAGATTAAAGTCGAGCTTTAATGGGAACAGAGAACCGGCTGTTGGCTACGAGCTGAGATCCAGGACAAAATGTGCAGGTGCTTCATCTGAAATGTTTAAGTTTAATATTGGAAAGTTTGTAGTTCTTTATGTAGATGAAAAATCAGTTTTTAAAATGCTTAAGGAGGTTATGTTTAAACCCGTCCACGTGTTTATAGGATTTAGAGGAGAGATGATGAAGTTTTTCAACATTTGAACCATTTTCAAAAAGAATAATTCATGGAGCTTGATGGAATTTAATGAGGACTGAGCTCTGTGAGTGACTCTAGGTTATATTGATTTATCTCTTTTTAAAAACAAACTAGATACAATCTCTGTACTTTGTGTAGAACTTATAACATCTTCAAAGTCAACTGAAGGATTATGGAACTATCATGGACACAACCAAACCTTATAAACGTTATAATAACATGTTTTAACCAAACATCTTTCACTTGTGGTTTTGTAAGTTTCAGAGACACACAGAAAAAACTTCAAGACACCAGTTTTGTAAAAGAAAAAACATCAAATTTTATTTTGAAATGATTTTGTGCCAGTTTTCTTTCTTTTTCTTGCATCATTTTTTGAAAATCTCTTCCACCAATATCCTAGACAACAATGCTCTTAAAAATGAAAACAAAGAGGTCAAACCCTTAAGAGAAGATACAATTCATCTCCAAATAAAACAAAATAAAAAAAGTCCTATTTTTGCAGGGGGGAATGAGGGGGGGGGGAGGTTTAAATTAATAAAAAGAGATGCTACAACCGAGACCCGGCTCCTCCTGGGTGCAGATGACAAGCCCAGGCTCGTGCACTGGTGACTCGTGCCAATCTAAGTCCCGCTCACATGTAGGGAGGACAGCCAATCACAGTGTAGTGTCCACAGACTCCCATGATGCCCCTCTCTCCATGGGAGACCAAGGCAGTCAAACACAGTAGGTTACAGTATATCATGGAAACCCATCAGATGAGACAGCGGAGGAAAAGATCTCCGCTGCCGAGGGATCAGGGTCTACGGATTCTGTTCCAGCTCTGGACAAACTCTAACATCAACTACTTCCTACAGAAACTGGAGGAGAAGGTGAACAGTACAAACACAGTAAGACACAGGTGGACCGCTGATAAAAGAGATTCACAGAACAACGCTTGAGTATGAAAACAGGAGGATGAGTCAGAGTCAGCCTGGACCTGGAGGATGGAACAGAAACTCAACTGTCAGGCTTCATGTGAACATGATGAGCTGAGAACCGTCTGGAGATCTTTTCCTCCGGGCGGCTCAGTGCATCACGACTACGAGCATGTTCTGGTGTCAAAGCACACGCCTGCGAGTTGATGCAGCCACTTCATCAGTGATGTCACTTCCTATCCAGTTAAGTTACGAACAGTCTAGCACATGTTCCACCATCACGGTACGACCCTCGAGCTGATCACTTCCTCTCTACAGACCGGGCCGAGGCCTCGATGTTAGCTTCACTCTGCTCAGCTGCTGCGCTGAGATGAGGATGAGTGTGAGATGATGATGCACAGTAGATAACCAACCAGGAGCTGACTGGGGAGAGGGCGGCGGGCGGGAGGAGACCACCTGCTCGAGCGTTTGCATCAAGCCAGGATGAGAACTATCACACACGATGTGTTGTGTCAGAGCGACGGCGTGTGTGCAGAAACAGGATGTAAGAAAACACACAAGCCAATAGGTCTACAGGTCGTTTATCAATATATCTGATTGGTTCAATTGGTCCTAATTACAAGGGAAAACTGATAATTTGTCATTTTACTGGGGGTCACTTGAGGGAAGATTAAGAAACATTCACCGAAATATCGTCAAACTACCAATTTCTATTTGTTTATGTGATTTCTGGTTTGATCTTCTTCTGAAAACTCCCCGGTGACGTCCGAGAGTCTCAGCTTGTTGCCTGGCAACTGCTCCCGTGTCCTTTCTACACTCTTGTTTGTGGACTCGTTGTGTGTCTCACAGCTACACAGCTACACACACAGATGGAGGTGAGTTTGTTCATGCACTCACTTTAAAGCCAGGTGAATATCGAGGGGCACCGGTAACATCTCTGCTGATACACACGATGAGGAAGCTGCTGCAGAGAGATTAAATGAGTTTTCACAATGAGCAATGACCTTATAAGGGCAGCGTACGAGTGTTTGGAACACGCCCCCCCCCCCCCGCTCGGCGGCGTGTTTGCATCGGCTCATTTGCCCGACGCCACTTTGAAAGTGAAATGTTTGTGCTTGGCGCGTGCTTTTCTTATTTCTGCAGGTGACTCCTTCCTGCCACGCCCTCTCCCCAAGAGGTAGCAGCCCTGCCCCAACACCCCCCCCACCCCCCCCCTTATTCCAACCCCGCCAAAACCCTACCCCACCCCGACCCCCTTTCCCTCCACACCCCCCCCCCCGACCCCGACACTTCCAGTGGGATGTGGCTCTTCTCTACTCGGCCTGAGCATCGTAGTTGGCCCCCCCGGCCTTCCTCAGCTCCGTGCGGATGTAGTCCTCGTCCAGCTCCCTCAGGTCACTGATCATGAACTCCTTCGCAAAGTTCTGCAGAAACAAAAACAGGAGGCGACGTGAAGAAGAGGAAGAAACAAAGGATGAATGAATCTGACACCAAACAAATACAACATCAGGTCACAGCGACGGCTGGTGTGAACAACACACAGAGGCTGAGAGTCCGAGCTGGAAGGAACAAGATCCTGATGTTCAACACCAACTCCTCCTCAAGGCCGAGACCTGGTTTATAGCTTCCAACACAAACCAATGACTAGTGGAGAGACTTCACCGGTTTGAACCACATGCGAGTCACAGGGAACTTCCTCTGTTCACCCGTTCAGACCTGATGCAACGTGTGTGCACCTTTAAGACCAGATGTTTGTGAGCCGGTCCCTCGAGATCCACTGTGTTGTTTTAAAGAAACGTGACTGATGAAATACATCGTGATTCACTGAAAGACTTGCAAGAATGGTGCAATGCATCATGGGAGAGGTTTTCCTGTAGTTCTCAGCCTGTTTTAGAGGAAAGCTAAACTAAATGAGGGGAGAAATATCGAAGTAGAAGATTGAGATGAGACGAGGCTCCTGTTGATCAAGTCTCAGTAAGAGACACATCTTTATTTCATGTCTCCATCTGCTTCAGAAGCTAATAAACAAAGGGTTTCTGTAGACGTCTGTAATCGTGGCCCA
Source organism: Limanda limanda (assembly GCF_963576545.1). Taxonomy (NCBI): domain Eukaryota; kingdom Metazoa; phylum Chordata; class Actinopteri; order Pleuronectiformes; family Pleuronectidae; genus Limanda; species Limanda limanda. Next base: position 1,577,743 of record NC_083643.1, on the reverse strand, counting down.
CTCTGGTTTCAGGTGAGATTTACATACAACGTGACTGATGAAATACATAATGATTCACTGAAATACTTGCAAGAAAGGTGCAATGCATCATGGGAAAGGTTTTCCTGTAGTTCTCAGCCTGTTTTAGAGGATAGCTGGTCATCTAAACGAGCAGAGGAGATTTATTTCATGTCTCCATCTGCTTCAGAAGCTAATAAACAAAGGTTTCTGTAGACGTCTCTAATCGTGTCCCACTCACTCACCCCAGGTTTCAGGTGAGATTTGATTCGTCGCCTTCTCTCTCAACGGGTTAAACAAAAGTGGATTTGGACACAAACTAAATGCGCTTTCGATCGTGAGCTCAGATCATTGGAATAAAGCCTCCTTTGTTCTGGTGTTATTTTGCCCACCAGCGTGTATAAATTATTGACACACTTCTCCCACTCGAAGCAGCATTCTGTTGCCACGGTTCCTCTGAACCAGAGGAACCGATCCAGACTCGTTCCTTCACTCGCTCATGATGACAACACTGTGATTTCCTCTCTCTCTCTCTCTCTCTCTCTCACACAGTCACCACTGACCTGCACGATGTCTTTCACCAGAGTCTTGTCGGTGCTGATCTTGGCGCGCTGCAGCCCGCTGATGTTCTCGCCGATCCAGGTGATGAGGGTGAACTTGGCTCGTTTGCTCATGGCGTCGCCCGTCGTGATCCGGATGAAGCCGAACATGCGAGCGTCATCTGAGGGAGGAGACGCAGGAAACTGAATATACAGGTTTCATCATTTCACTTCATCACATCCCAGCAGCAGAACCATCAGGGACTGAAACCAACCGTGACCCAGACTCTGACCTGTCATGTGATGTGAGGTCGTTTGGGTTTCACAGTAAAAAGCTGCAGATTCCACCTTTCAACCAAAGATACTATGAAAAACCTTTTTCAAGCTTTTTCAAAGGGTTGTTTGAGGGTAAAGACCTGGGTTTAGGGTTAGGGTTAGGCATTTAGCTTGGATGGCTAAGGTTGGAAAATGCATTACGCCCATGAGTGTGTGTGTGTGTGTGTGTGTGTGTGTGTGTGTGTGTGTGTCTGTGTGTGTGTGTGCTACCCAGGGCAGATAAAGAGAATGAGATGAAATGTAGGTCTTAGTGCTTTCTGCATCAGCAGAGCGTGTGCGTCCCTGTATGATTATCTTTGTGGGGACCGTCCTCGTGAGGACGTTTACAAACGGCTTCAGGGTTAAACTCAGATTAGAGGCGGGGTCCGGGGGAGGCAGCTTCTCTCGGGTTTAGTTTGGAGTCAGGGGCTAAAGAATGAATTATGTCCTCACAACGATAGGAGCACAAACCCGGGTGTGAGGCATAAGGAGGTATTCAGGTCAATGGACAAAGTCTTTTGTCAGCAGTTGTGTCACAGACGTCCCAGTGGGCACGCCTGTCCCTGTCAGGGTGGTCCGCTACACAGACCACTGGGACGTCTGTGTGAACACACGAGGAAAAACAAAACACGTCTGCTGCTCTTTGCTTCTGACTCAGCGTCCAGCCTCTAATTCACGTTATGAGAGAACTGATGAGACGTTTGCAGTCGAGGACACGATAATAAAAGGAAGAGGACCAGTGGTTTAGGGAACCAGCTTCAGTGACACTCTCATGTCCCTTAAGTCTCCTATAGTGTTAGGAACACTGAATTAAAGTGGAATTTGGGGTGAATTAGACTCAAGATAAGTTCAATATTAATAACCCTCTAATAAGCAGGTAAACAACTCTTTGCAGTCAGTGGACACGTCTTCTTCTACGTCCTCAGATAAACTACAGTCGTGATCAGGAAGTGTTTTTATTTCACCACATTGGACTGAAGGAGACATTCAGCAGAGGCGTGACAAAAAACATTCAGAATCACATCCTCTTTAGCAATCTGTCGATGAAGTAAAAGCTTGTGTCACTGGTGCGATGCTTCGGACTATAGAGTTTTTATTTAGGAAAGTTGTGAACGTGGGTCAGAATATTAAGATAAGATAAGATAAGATAATAATTTATTAGTCCCTCAACTGGGAAATGGACCAACAGGGCATCAGCAAGTAATAAGTAACATGCAGCACTTAATACAAAATATATGAATGTTATAAAACTAATATAAATACAGTGAAAAGACAGGAAACCTATGTGCACTGTGAGAATATGCGACCTACGTCTCCTTCAGGGTGAAGATGTGTTTGAGCAGGACTCACTAATGAAGAAGAATAATTAACGAAGGCTGGTTTAAAAACAGAGACTGCAGTAGTTTGCATCAATAGACAAAAGTCCTCTGGAGACACAACCTAAAGTTGCCCTTGTCCTCTAGACCCACAACAAGTGTGACAGTCGTGCCAATTCAATCAACAACATTCATTTGATTTAGTCGCAGCCTTAACTAAAGCTAACTGGTCTAATCCGTGCTGGTGATATGATAATAAGATCAATCATGTCATAAAAACGTCATTGCAACTAAACAATTGAAGCTGAGACAAGGATATTGGAGTCCAGATCCTGTTTAAAGGTTTGTTGATTCTACGAAGTTGCATTCGGAGTTTTTACAGCAGGACCTGTTTTCCTTTGATGTGCCTGTGATAAAAGGTTTTCCTGGCAGAGACTCAGATTTCAGACGAGCCGCAGAGTCACAGGAGCAGCTAGTGAGGCGTCTTATCAGTCCGTCACAAAGGATATCATTCGTTTCAACACCTTTCCTGGAGCAACACACACACACACACACACACACACACACACACACACACACACACACACACACACACACACACACACACACACACACACACACACACACACACACACACACACTCCTCACTCACTTCCCTCCTCTCTGCTGCAGAGAAAACTGCACTGAATCTACGATGACACAGCAAAAAGAAATGTGCTGAAAGGGACGCTCTGCATGAAGTGACCAAAGGTTGGCAGGTGACACGGCGACTTCCTGTTGACCCTGGCCCCGCCCACGGCGAGTCCCTCTGGAGACACATCCTCGGAACCCGAGCCGTCTCCTGTGGCCTGGGATGTTTTTGATCTGGGATGTTTTTGATCTGACTGCGAGCGGGGGGGGTGGCGAGGTCGGTCGACTCGCTGGATTCTCAAAGTATGAATCACACTGATTTGGGGCGACGCCCACCTTCCCTCACAACTAACACTTACACCTGAATGCCTTCTCATTGGTGGATGTATCTCATGATGCGATCTTCCCTCTCGTGCCAGCACAGAAACCAGGTCGTCGTCTGTATACGACAAATGTCACTCGACAGGTTTCCAATAAATATCGGAGCCTGTTCACGCTCCCCAGAGGATGGGCGGCTTCTACAGCGTTTAGCTCACTCTGATCTGTCCTTTATGTCTCCGTCTGGACCAAATGTCCACTTTGCACTTGAAGATTCAGTTTGTTGCGTGTCATGGGCATAGCAGCCTCTAGGGGTCGCTGTTCTGGCCCACGACCTTCAGGCCTGTTGTTATAATGAAGCAAACAAAGGACTAAGAATGACTCACACAACTCTGAACCAGTGTTTGTTCCAAAGCTTCGGTTGATCTGTTAGTTTTGGTTTCACGTCGTAATTTAGGGACTAAAGACTTTTGTCTGACATACGTACGTCCTGTCGTCATCACCTACGTGGGCGGAGCCTACCTGTACTTGACTCTGATTGGTTCGTAGTCTGGCAAGTGTCTGACGTTGGCGTGTTTTCATTTGAATAAAGAGCTTAGAAAGAAAGTATTGTGATATCATTATAGTTTTACAACCAGCAAATTGAACGTCCTCCTGGTTCAAACATTATATCGTCGGAGATGAAGACGACAATTCAACGGCTGCTAAAAATGTAATATCCGTCAGATTCATCCACTGGGGACAATGAATATTTGTGTTTAATCTTGTCTTCATCCATCCAGTGGATTGTCAACTGTGTCATGTGACACCTTGGCTGGCATTCTCTATTTCCTACATGTGCTGGAAGCAGTTGACCAATCACAAGCAATGGACCAGCTGGCCAATCAGAGCAGACTAGGTTTATCTTAAAGAGACAGGAGCTAAAACCAAGTGTTAGAGACAGAGGCTGAAGAGAGGAGCTGCAGCGCGAACAGACCGAGGAACGGGACGTGTTTCCTGAACATTAGAGCATGAAAACATTCTACAATCATAATTCATAATTAACATTATCAATCTGAAGATGAACAGAATGCGTCTCCTTGAAATGTCGACATTCCAAACCAGCTGTTCTCTACTGCAGACGACCGATCTGCCTCGGCTCCTCCCACACTCTGAGTTCTGCAGAGTTACAACTGCACCACTAAATAAGGAAAACAAGCCGACACACCGAGAGATGTCGGATGTGTGCGTGTCTGTGTGTGTGTGTGCGTGTGTGTGTGTGGGTGTGTGTGTGTGTGTGTGTGTGTGTGTGTGTGTGTGTCATCTCTGAACAGGAACCGACGGCAGCTTGGTTGTTGTGAAGTGATAAATGAGCGATTTCAACATAGGAATGTGAGTTTTATCAGAGAAACAAAAAGTACAGCCCTGAGGGGAGAAGCTTTAGAGACGTGCAGAGCCAGAAACAGCCACACCCATCTGAGCAGATGCTTCACTGCAGACGACACAGACCAGACGACCTTCCATCAGATTGTTTAAACCCACACACACACACACACACACACACTATCTGACCAGGAACACCTCACACCTGATTCCACCGCTCTACACTACACGCCTCCGTGTCAGGATGTTGCTTTCAGATTCAGGCGGGAGATATTTAACTGGTTGGAGAACAACGACTAAAGTTTGCAATCGTCACTCTGGTGAAAGCGTGACCTTTACTGCGTCACCTTGTGAGAAGCGTGCGCGGGATATTGTCGAGGCGATTATGCAATGCAACACACACAGAGAGTTGTGTGCTTTGACAGCAGAGTCCCACGGCTCAAGGCCAATGGGTAAGAGAGCAGAGAGTCTTAAGAGATTAGTGTCCTGGCAAGTGGAGCGGTGGTAGATCGGCTGTTTAACCCCAGAGAGACAGACAGCTGGGGGGGGGTGGTGGGGGGGTTACCTGTGCACATCCTCTTGAAGTCCTCATAGTCGGTGCCTTGTCCTGCGGGGACGATCCTGGGGCCCTCGTACTTGAACGCAGCCCTGCACAGAGACGCAGACACGTTATCACACAACAGACCCCAGATCTGTGGATTCACAGCCACGACATTAAAAACACGTCAAGGCCATTTTTCTATTCTGCAAAATGGAGCAATGCACAAAAAGGCCCGGGACGCCCACGTGGTGCGAGCCGTGTCTAACGTTATCCTCTGAATTCAGGACAAAGGAAATTACTTGTGCCCCGCTGGGCCTGGTCCCCCCCCCCCCCCCTTGGGCCCTGGTGGCGGATCGGTCTGAATCCAGATCCTGCACCGGGGCCTGGATCCAGACCAGATCCTGCCCCCCCCTCCCTCCTCCACCTGCTGCTGGTACAAGCACAGAAAACCCGCAACGCTGCTCTCACGCAATAAGTGGGAAACAACGGGAAACGGCCCCATCGCGTACCCGAGCTGGGCATATTGAACTGCCTTTACATTTCCAGCAATTTAAGAATTCCACGCCCCAAGTACAAAAGAACACGAGTTATACTGCACAGTTTATTGAATAATACACATCATCAGGAGTCTGTCTGTCATTCGGCGTGTTTTTTTAGATGTGTACTGCGCGCATTTGATTGAAATATCACATTTTATCCGAACACTTCCTCTTTCCGCAGCCGCCTCCGCGCACCCGGCAGCGCAGCAGCAGGGCGGGGACGCGCCGTGTGAATCCACGTATTCAAAAGAAATGTCAAAGAAAAACATGTCGTTTATCGTGCTGTGTCACCGCCGAACCAAAGCACGTCCTCTCACCTCTCCGGGGATGTGCTGGTTTCTATGTGCGACACGTTTGATTTAGCGGATTTACGCTTCTAACTAGAATGTCCGCATTCCTCAAGGGGGTCTGGCACTCACCAGCTGGTGTCCGTGTTGTCGTCCCGCACCTCGTTGTAAGCTTCTCTGCAGGCCTCCTTATCGATCTGCGTGGCCATGGCGGCGGGGAACCGGGTGGAGAACCGGGTGGAGAACCGGGTGGAGAACCGGGTGGAGGAGGGTGGAGAACCGGGTGGAGGAGGCTGAAGTCTGCGGGGATGTGCGGCGGTGAACCGGGCTGTGAACCGGGCGCAGGAGGGTGGAGGCTCGGCGGTGATGGAGCAGCGAACTACCGGTGAGTCGGTTACACAACAGGCGTCTGTGGCCGCACTCGGAGCTCTGGAGCCGGCTGGACTCAGCGGAATGAGGCGGCTCCTCTTCCAGCAGCTCGGGTCATTTCCTGGAAGATGGTGGGCGGTGGTGATGCGGCGGCTCGGGCAGGGAGGAGGAGAAGAAGAAGAAGAAGAAGAAGTGATGAGCAGGAAGAAGAAGAAGTAAAGTCCTGACGACCATCAACAGTACCAGGTTGTCAAGGCAACCGAGCGTGCAAGCACAGCTTCCGGTACGAACTGTCACAATAAGACGAACAGCCAGGTGGATGCATGTGTTTCAGAATCAGAATCAGAAGGTATTTATTGCAAAGTTGGTTTACACCTACCTGGAATTTGCTCTGGTTGTTGGTACATACAGTGAACATAACAAAATAAAAACACAATAAATACAACACACATATATAAAAACAATATATAAAATAAAAAGATATAAAAGATCAAATATATAAAGTGAAATACAAAATGCAAAACAGGAGAGCAATGTCAATTTGCAATATGCAATGCAATGCAATATAATTTAATATGTGTTAATGTAAATAATAGATTATTAGAATAAAAGATTATTTTACCTACATTCTTGTCATATTTGATTTTCACATTGACAGAGAGAATTTTTCATTCAACACTTTATTCTTTACACATCCAATACAAAATCATCCACATTTTAGCAGAATGATTTGATCACTTGTTTCATACAGACTGGTTTGTTAATAATTTGTTGATTTTATCTATATCCACTTAATATTACACTCAAAAAGCAGGAAAAACAAGGGAATGACAGAAATGCAGAGAACTGAATTCAAAACATCTTGATCCCAGAGAGCCAATCAGTTAAATACAGTTCTGACATTATAAAGTGAGATTTGTGTATGTGTCTGTAAAAGGACATTGAACAGGATGTGAAAACTGAATGTAGGAACATAGATGATTAAAGTGATTGAGTGCATGGAGATAAGTAATACAGACATAAATTAAATACAGTTAAGGTTTATGAAATATCTATGCACAGGCCCAGATAGCAGCAGATACATCTATGTTAAGCTGATGAGTAAGTATAAGAATCTACTGTAGAAACTGTGTGTGAATAAGTTCAGTTGCTTAAGAGTCTGTGTGTGGGTGGGTGGGGGGGGAGTAAGGGGATGTACGGAGATATCAGCTCTGTGCGAGGAAGAGGAAAGAAGAGACATTCGAAAAGTGAAGCAGAAATATGAAAAACATCTCAAATATGAATCCTTGATATGAATAAATATAAAAATTTTGAAGAGGCAATGTGATATGTGAGTGTGTTCATGAATTTTATTATCAAATGTCAACTGTGATCTTTGTGTGTAGATTGTTTCTTTCTCTCGGGAAAATAAAGGTTGATTCATACACCCACCAAGTCGAAATGTTTTTACTTTACTATACATTTAACAACGTAATTATAATTTACTAGCAGAGGTATATATTTTATGATTTAAATACCAGAAAATGTCAAATACATGACTCATCCTTTTTCTGTGACACGTTTTAAACTGTTTTAATCTGAAGGCACAACAACCACTTCCAGTTTTTTCTGATCTAAATTGTTGAACTTGACAAAAGCTCTGCAGAGGAATCAGACAGTTTCATTTTCACTCATCACGTTTGTTAATGATGATCAATGAGAAACATTAATAACATTAATAAAACACCAACTGACACTTTCACTGTGTTTATATTTTAACATGAAGTATATTCTGCATAATGTAAATACAACTTTACAATTCAATACAATACAAACTGTACAACTACAAAACAGAGACTACAATATATGTGTGTAGGCTGGGGAGGGGGTCAGACAGTACAGAGGTCAGAGGTCACATCATCAGTCTGAGTGCTGAGGCCGCAGCTTGTCCATCACTGCATCATCCCGCCCCCTGCTGGTCCGCAACAAACTCACAGCCTCACCCATTTTACTGTCATGTTGATTACATATATATTTATCATTTATTCATAACGTGTGTCTGAAAGGTGAGAAGCTGACTGGTTATTTATTATGAGTCTGTCTGAGACTCAAAGAGCTGAGTCGTGAACTTCGATCCATCAGACTGAGTTTAAACTCATTTCTTTAGACACACAGTAAAAACTACTTCAGTGAAAACATGGAAACATTCATAACTGTTTGTAACCAAATTATAACAAAAATCAACATATAACAATGAAACATCCTGGAGCTCGAGGACGTGTTTCTGAGTAGATGAGAAAAAAAATATCAGTCTGAAAATAATCTGTGATTACTTTAATGTATGTTTTAAAATATGATTAACTTTGCAGATTTTGCAGATTATTTAATAACTATATATGTTTTAATTGTGAATTATATATTACGAGTTCTGCTTTAGAAAATAATAATAATGATAATAATACCTACTTCTACTACAACTATTACTACTAATGTTATAATATATATATAAATATATATTCATATATATATATATGTATACAGAACTGTGTCCTTGTTCTTTTTACATTTTAATCCTCTTCCGTAGAAGTCAGAATTCTGAGATTAAAGTCAGAATTCTGAGAAAAAAGTCAGAATTCTGAGTTTAAACTCAGAACTCACTTATTTTTTCCACAGTGGCCCTAATCCTCTTCCGTACTTTAGAAACATAATGATAGTAGAAAATCTCTTGAAACGTTGAGGACATGTTCGGTCTTGAATGTGCTCTGGTTTGTGATTGGTCCTTTAAGCAGCATTGAGCTTCAAAATAAAACAGCAATGTAACGTGTTGACGATATTTTCAAGAAGAAATAACTTAAAAAACTAAATTTTAAATGAATAATGACCCCTTTGATTTTATTGCTGGTGTCAGTATTATTAAATTCTTACGGTCTTTATTTATTGTCAGTTAAATGTTTTAGTTGTGGGAGGTACACATCAAAGGGAATTATTTTGAAAACTGAAAGCGGAAGTGTGTTTGTTTATCCAGATAACAGGAAGTGGTGCAGCTCTGTGTTTTGTGTTATAAACGGTTTTTACGTGTGTGTGTGTGCGTGAACAGTCACGTGATTAAACCGGTTTATAAACAGCTCAAACACAACAACACTCTTCAAGCTTCCGGTTTGTGTTGTTTTTCTTCTTCTACGTTTTAACTGCGAGTTACAGACGAGTGAAACAGACGATGTTTCCATGAGAGGTCAGTTCACACACACACACACACACACACACACACACACACACGCACACTCACACACGTTCTGTATCTGTGTGTGTGTGAGAGACCAGAGTATGTGTGTGTGTGAGAGAGAGAGTGTGTGTGTTTGTGTGTGTTTGTATGTGTGTGTGTGTGTGTGTGTGTGTGTGTGTGAGTGTGTGTGTGTGTGTGTGAGAGTGTGTGAGAGTGTGTGTGAGAGAGAGAGAGAGAGAGAGTGAGAGAGAGTGTGTGTGTGTATGTGTGTGTGTGTGTGAGAGAGAGTGTGTGAGAGAGTGAGAGAGTGTGTGTGTGTGTGTGTGTGTATGTGTGTGTGTGAGAGAGTGAGAGAGTGTGTGTGTGTGTTTGTGTGTGTGTGTGTGTGAGAGAGAGAGAGCGAGGCAGTGTGTGTGTGTGTGTGTGTGTGTGTGTGTGTGTGTGTGTGTGTGTGTGTGTGAGAGAGAGAGAGAGAGGTAGTGTGTGTGTGTGTGTGTGTGAGAGAGAGAGGTAGTGTGTGTGTGTGTGCGAGAGAGAGAGTGTGTGTGTGTGTGTGTGTGTGATGTTGGTTCTCGAGCAAACAGTTTGACAAAATGTCTCCATAAGCATAGAAAGATGAGTGTTGTAATTATGTGGTAATAATGAATGTAGGTCTATGTAAAGTCCACTGAAGTCCTGGAGCTCTAACTCTGTGTGTGTGTGTGTGTGTGTGTGTGTGTGTGTGTGTGTGTGTGTGTGTGTGTGTGTGTGTGTGTGTGTGTGTGTGTGTGTGTGTGTGTGTGTGTGTGTGTGTGTGTACTTTAGATGATGCCCACCTGAGGGGACGTGATGGACAATGTCAAAACAAGCCGTGTGAGTCGGCCTCAGCGGATCAGTGAAACATCCAAGGTCAGTGTGTGTGTGTGTGTGTGTGTTTGTCAGTCTATGTGTGTGTCTGTGTGTGTGTGACATCAACGTTTCTCAAAACACATCTGCCAAATTATGGTTTTCAGGAATTTGTTTTGATATTTTCACCATTTCAGCTGCAATAGTCAAAATTCAAACCCAACACACAGTGGCTCTTACGTTGTGGTTATTAGTTACCATGGTAACAGGTATTTAGAGTTAAAATGTGTGATAATCCATAATTATCTCACCTAATGATGTTAAATCCTCAAGTTTCCTCTTCACTGTATCTGAACGTGTTTAAATTTAAACGTGTGAAATACCAATGAGTTATTTTTAAAGTGGTTCCTCAGTAAAGATGCTGACTGTCACTGACTTCTCGTTAAAGCTTCATAAACATCTTATTAAAGTTATTTCACTAAAATTATTTCTATGAACCTTTAATCTAAATAAATAATGTTTTTTAAAAGCTCTCTCTCTTCTTCTTCTGCGCTGAATTTGCTTTGTAGTGATTTTCTAATAACCTTGAATAAGTAAAAGCAGGAGTTGTGTTTCCGTGTCCGGCGGCGCTGCAGGTGTTCCGATGGGCGGAGCAGGGGGCGGAGCTTCTGCGCGGCCTGGACGAGCAGCGGCAGCTCGCTCACTTCTGTGACGTGGTGCTGGTGGCCGACGACCACCGGGTCCCGGCTCACCGCGCCCTGCTCGCCATCTCCAGCCCGTACTTCCACGCCATGTTCACCTTGGGCATGAGGGAGGAGCATCAGGAGGAGGTGAAGTCACAACATTTGTTTTCACCCGGTTCATCATTGCTCGCCTCCATTTAACGTGAAGAACATTCATGTTGGAGTCGCCCTGATATCTCCGGGCTCCTCCCCCCCCCCCCCCCCCAGGTGGAGCTGGTGGGGTTGTCCTGCGCCGGTCTGAAGGCTGTGGTCGACTTCCTGTACACCGCTGAGCTGCCATTGGACGGAGGGAACATCGACTCTGTGCTGGAAGCTGCTCACCTGCTGCAGGTACTTCCTGTTCCACTGGTTGTTAACGTGTTGTTAACGTGTTGTTAACGTGTTGTTAACGTGTTGTTAACGTGTTGTAAACGTGTTGTTAACGTGTTGTTAACGTGTTGTTGACGTGTTGTAAACGTGTTGTTAACGTGTTGTTAACGTGTTGTTGACGTGTTGTAAACGTGTTGTTAACGTGTTGTAAACGTGTTGTTAACGTGTACGACACAAGATGGACGACATGCCAGCTCCTCGAAAGTGAAGCCAAAGTGTCTCTGTTGCCCCCTGGTGGCTGGTCGCAGTGAACCTCCTCCATGTTAGCAGATGGAACATGAGCCAAACTAAATAATCAAAGTAGACGTTAAGTAAATGTCGTTGTTATCAGACTGATGTTTGTCAGTGTTCGTGTTTCTGTGGAGTTCCGGGCGCCACTCATCACTTCCTGTCTGTCGTGCAGGTGTGGCGAGCGGTGGATTTCTGCTGTCAGTACCTGGAGCAGGAAGTGAGCGAGGACAACTTCCTGTACCTGCAGGAGCTGGCTCTGTTCTACAGCCTGGAGCGCCTGGACGCCTTCATCGACCGCTTCGTCCTCGCTCGTTTCTCCACGCTCTCTCTCACCCGGGACTTCCTGCTCAACATCCCTCTGCACAAACTCAGCTCCTACCTCGCCAGCAGCCAGGTGACGTTCACACATCGTGTTGGAGGAGAAGAGAAGTGGCGAGAGGAGCCTCCATCTTTAATCTCAGTGCTCCTCCTCCTCTTCCTCCTCATCAGGTTCAGCACGCCAGCGAGCAGGCGCTGCTCCAGGTCGCCATGCGGTGGCTCAGCCAGACGCCCGAGCGCACGGCCCACTCCTCCCAGCTGCTCGCCCACATCCGCTTCCCTCTGATGCCGGCGGGCGACCTCGTCGACCCGGTGCTGGCGGCGGTGCGGTCGCTGCTGCCGGGGGGGGCTGGCTGCGAGGCGCTGGTGGAGGAAGCTCTGGAGTATCACGCCAATCCCAGCGCTCAGCCGCTGCTGCAGACAGGACGCACGGCGCTGAGGGGGGGCGTGGAGCAGCTGCTGCTGATTGGAGGAGAGGTATAGAGGGTTTCATTTCTCTCCATCGGGTTGTCAAGTGTCCTGATTCCCTCAAGGTGCTTGTGAGATATCTGGTTCACTCTGTTTGTACAACTGGTCAAAGGTCACTCACTGCGGTTACATGTGTCCGATTGAAACCCGATTTCTGGCGTTGTCCGGTTTCAATCAAAGATCCATGTCATGTAACTCCGCAAATCTAGATTTCTTGTGTCCGACTGAAGTCGGATAACCACCCCCAGATAAGTAGATCGGATCTGGCTGTATATCGGACAACGCGCGCATGTAACTCTGGAAGCTAGACAACAACTGGAGAAGACGTCTTTGCGCATGCTTGAGATCCTGCCCCCCCCCCCCCCCCCCCCTCCCTCCCTGGCCGTGACCCGGGAGTCGACACGTAGATAAAATGTCGCTGTCCGGTGCCGGCCGGCACTCGCCATTACCATTCTAATCAAATGCGCCGTTCGCATTCGCAGTACTCCTAGAGTAAACATGCACAACATCATGTAGAGGGACGTAGCTTCACCTTGCTCTCCGTTCGTCATCTTTCTTGCATGCTGAGTTGAAGGCTGTTGTTGTTTTTGTGTTGCTAGTGGTGACGAGGTCAAGCGGAAATGGCTGGATCACCACTAGCTGTAATGAAAACAGCGCCACCTATCGTAGCAGGGTATGAAATGCTTTCGGACAAGAGTCGGATTTCTCAGTGCCATGTACCCTGAGATAGAGCAGTTAACCCCCCATGGATAGAGAAATCTGATTTCGGCCGAAATCGGGTTTCTGCCATCATGTAAACGTAGTGACTGAGACACATCTCCGGTTTGAACCAGCTCTCACACAAGTTGAGTTGAGTCTTTAATCTCGTTCCATTCTTCTCGTCTTTGCTTCTCGAGGTGTCGGAGTTCGGGGAGGAGCTGAGCGCTAACGTCTGCCGTCTGGCCGGTGAAGCCGAGCAGTGGGCGGTGGAGACGGAGCTGCCGGGCCAGCGGAGCCACCACTGCCTGGCCGTGCTCGGCGGCTTCATCTTCGCTGCCGGCGGCAGCTCGTCCCGGGACAACGGTGGAGACGCTGCCTGTAACCTCCTGTACCGATACGACCCCCGACACAACCAGTGGACCCGGGTACCTCACCACAACAATGCTTACAGTTCCTGCTTGAGTTTCAGCAGATGAGTCACACACACAGTGACGGTATGATGTTCCTCCAGGGGGCGCCGATGAACCAGCGGCGGGTGGACTTCTACCTGGGGACGGTGGGACAGTGTCTGATCGCTGTGGGTGGAAGGAACGACACCGGAGCTCTGTCCTCGGTGGAGCTTTACTGTCCGGCTGAGGACTGCTGGTCCTACGTGGCCGAACTGTCCCGGTAACAAGACCTCATGCTGGGTCTGCTCGTTAGTGGGGGGGGGACTTTGGTCCAAACATTTACAGTCGGTGGAAACGTGTCCAACCCTTCAGAAGATCTGAGGCTTCAGTTCTTTTATAGTATTTTTTACTTTCTACTCCTTACATTTTAAAAATAGCCTCGTTACTCCTATTTCCTTTTGGCTTGTTTTCATTCCGGTTTGTCATCGTTCAAAAACACACACAATCCCCTTACATTACTCTTGCTTTTATACTTTAGGTAGTTTTGAAACCTGTATTTTTACAATTTTACTTAAGTAAAAAGCTTGAGTTGATACTTCAACTTCTACAGAAGTTCTTTTAAACCCTAGTATCTATACTTCTACTTGAGTAATGGATGTGAATACTTTTGACACCTCTGTTCAGTACAAATTAAGAAACCAGATAATCAACATATATTCTCAAGAGCTGAGTTTTATCCCAAGTGACCAAACAAGTTAAATATAAACCCATTAAGCTCTGAGGTGCTTTTAAAAAGACTAAAAGGTGAAACATGCTCGTGTTGCCTTTGATCTTAACAGCTTGACCCATTAAAAGTTTGTTTAATTCTGTTTCTCCAGGTTTACCTACGGTCACGCCGGGACCGTCCACCAGGGGGTGGTCTACATCTCCGGCGGCCATGACTTCCAGATCGGCCCGTACCGCCGAGAGGTCCTGAGCTACGACCCCTCCCAGGCCGGGGGGGTTTGGCTGGAGCGCCAGTCCATGTCTCTGGCCCGCGGCTGGCACTGCATGGCGTCACTCAACCACCTGATCTACGCCATCGGGGGCAGCGACGACCACGAGGACACCACCGAGCGCTTCGACATCCTGCAGGTGGAGTCCTACGACCCCCGCAGCGGCCAGTGGACCCGGGTGGCGCCGTTGCTGCTGCCCAACAGCGAGGCGGGGCTCGCCGTGTGGGCCGGCAAGATCTACGTGCTGGGGGGCTACAGCTGGGAGAGCATGGTGTTCTCCAGAGCCATGCAGGTGTACAACCCCGACAGAGGGTCCTGGTCCAGAGGGCCCGACCTCCCCAAACGCATCGCAGGCGCCTCAGCGTGCGTCTGCAGCGTCAAGCCCTCGACATCATCATCATCATCATCATCATCATCATCATCATCCTCTCCGGAGAAGAAGAAGATGGGACAAAGAGTGAAAGGAAGATCAAACCCTGTGTAACGACGAAGGACTTTTCTCTTTGTCCAGACAGAAGCATCAGCTCATCACACCAGCGCAGGAGGAACCTCTGACGACCTGAGGAGGTTCTGCTCCAAACCCGTTTGAGTGAAGTCTGGTTCACTGGAAGCTCCAACGTTCCAAGGATCTGGAGCAGAACCCAGAACCAGAGCTGATCTGGTGGAAGAAGAGTTTTAAATAGAGCTCATCCCGTCCCTCAGGGAATCCTAGAACCTGAGGGACGGACGTGGAGACCAATGAGGTGAGACGTGGTCGTATGTCTCAGGCTTCTCTCCTGTGTTCTGTCCTCTCAGGACCTTTGTCCTACTCAACACAGGAAGTTGACTGTCTGTGGACGGAGTTGTTCCGTCTTTTAGTCGTTATCTATCCGACTTCTTAGCCCTGGTTCCCATGGTTACTGGAGGAGAGAGAAGGGACTGAAGTGTGTCGGGCCGAGCGAGGATCAACATGAATCAAACTAAGTTCAGTTTGAAAACCGGATCAACAGCCTCGAACCGGCACATTTTGATAACTGACTGTAATAAAATATGAAACGTGTCTCAACTGTCAAACTGCTTTTAATTAAAAACAATCTCGTGTCAACAGAAACACACACTTGACTTTATTCATAACAGGGAAACACACAAAGAGCTGATCTATATTTTGTTTACATTCATGTTTGTAAACTGAATTCTCTTCACAGTTGTCATCACATTTCATCAGGTAGAGAGTCACTGGAGGGTTTCAGTGTGTGATGCTGGTGGGAGGAGCCGTGTGACGCTGGTGGGAGGAGCTGTGTGATGCTGGTGGGAGGAGCCGTACTGAGTGTTTCCTGTGGATTCAAATCAGATCACACGTCTCTGGAAGGTGAAGGTTTGAGTGAAGATCCAGTTTGTCGTCTTTTCTCTCCTCACACGAAGGGATAGTACGGATGAGACTTGACTCTGAGAAACACACACACACACACAACAGACACACACACACAGTGACTCGCTGCATCGAACACCAGGCTGAAGCTACACAGGACGTTTTGTGGACTCACTCCTCGAACAGGAAGGCCTTCCACCCCCGGTCCAGAGCCCTCAGAGCCGTCATGTCTTCTTCAGACAGACTGAAGTCAAAGATCTGCACAGGGACACAGGCTGGTTTAACCATGTTACTGCTTCCACAGGCAGCTTTTTGTGTGTTCATGTGTGTAGTGTAGTCAGTAAACTGGTGTATTATTACATGACAGATTATGTGCAGCATCTATATTTGCTGATTTTTTACCCTTTAGTCCCACAACGAGGAAAATTACCTTTGTGTTTTCGAGAATGCGATGAGGTTTGTCACTCTTTGGAATAACAGCAACACCCTGCTGTACGTGGTACCTCAGCAAAACCTGCCACAACACAACACTACTGTTACTGACAAAGTAATACACACATATATATTCATACACACATACATGTACGCACAGTACAGACGCCTGCACTGACCTGGGCTGAGCTGTGTCTGTGCTTTTTGGCAATTTCTGTAACGACCGGGTCGTCCAGGAGTTTGTGAGGATCAGTGTCTCCTTTAAACCTGAGACAGAAAACACACAACAGTTTTATTCATGACAATCTGAAGGCATGATGGCACGAGGAACAAATATATTGTTTAGCTCAAAACCAAACAATTAATTAAGGGAAATACAGTAGGTATTTGAAGTATTTGTATTTTTAAAATGATTAGACAAACTGAGTCTTTTGTGTTAATATCACATCCTGGTTATTTGAGGAAACTGTTGCCTCCTCTGACTTTGAGGAGCACCGCAGTGATGCTGGGGGTCTTACATGTCCGGGGGTCGTGCAGGTGAACCAAACGGGCTGTAGGCGACCAGAGTTATGTTCCTGGACTTACAGAACTCCACCATCTCCGCGTGCACCATGTACGGATGCAGCTCCACCTGCAGAGATGGAAAGTTAGAGGCGAGGATCTGTGGATGTTGATCCGTGCAGACAGAAAGCTTCTGGAGGATCTGGCGGCACCTGGTTCACAGCAGGGGGCACCTGACCCAGAGCCAGGAGTCTCTCCAGCTGCAAGATGCTGAAGTTGGAGACTCCGATGTTCTTCACCTTCCCTGAGGCCTGGAGAGCTTCCATCCCCTGAAAACACACAGAGACGTGTCAACGTGTCAGCTGCAGATCAACCAGTTCTGTCACATGTTGTTTTACAGGAACAGAACTAGAAATCATATGTTGTTAATGAGACACTAAACAAACACATTTGTCCATAAGAAGAACTTTTATCAGACCATTGAATGCTGTTTTTAAACAAGAAAATTAAACTCACCTTGAGGAGGAAAGGTTTATTTATATATATTTATTTATTTTCATTATTCTTCTGTATATTTGTATTACTACAACTCATATTTTGAGATGTAAACGAGAGATCACATGTTCTTACTCTCCACACGTCCAGGTAGTCGATGTCAGACGTCAGTAACTCTCCGTCCTTCTTCGGAAAGAGCTCATCACCCACTTTCTGTGGAGACATTTTAAATTCTAACAAAAGCTTGTCGGCAGAAACACGCGTCCATATTTCATATTATTAATTTAGCAAAGTTTAAAAACACATGGAGCCAGAAATTACTCTTAAACTGCTTTAAATTATATTTTGATATTGTACAATGAGTAAAATGACTTAATTTGAGCAGGTGGACAAACCTGTGATGACTATGAGTAACTCTTAAGGCTCGAGACAAAAGATTTGTACAGTGTCTGACCTTTGACCTTCCGCCCCCTGGTGGTCAAGAATCACTTAATGCAGCTTTAACTCCCATTAATCATTATTCCATCACACATATCTATAGATCTATACATATGCTGACCTTCAGGCCGACAGGGAAATGCACGAGGTATAGATCCAGGTAGTCCAGCTGCAGATCCTTCAGGGATTTGTTCAGACACGCTGGGATGTCCTCTGCTGCATGATGGGTAATCCACAGCTGGAAATTAAAGAAACAAAATAAACCCAAGTAGAATATGTAAGAAAGCATTTGAAGCATTCAAATCAAAACAGGTAGTGATGAGATAATGATAATCATTGATCAGCAGCCACCTTACTGACGATGAACATGTCCTGTCGCCTGATGACGCCTTGCTTCATCTTGGAGCGCAGAGCTTTCCCGATGGCCTCCTCGTTGTGGTACATCCAGGCCGTGTCGATGTGGCGGTAGCCGGCGGCGATGGCGGCCTCCACGGCGCCCTGGACTGAGGTTTGAGGAAGGTGGGAGGACTGGAACAAAGGAAACACAGTCAAACCATTAACAGCTTCACTTCATCAAGGGAATTTGGAGTTTAGGAAAGACGGTCAATATATCAGCACTTAAACCAACGTGGTTAAAGTTATTTATCAAACTCATCTGTTCACATGTTCACCATAAAGACCGGAAACAGTTTAGTCCATAACCACCATTACAAGTATGATTTGTCCTTTTTATATCTTTGTCTTTGAACTGATCAAAGCAGATGAGATGGAATGAGTGGAAACTAAAGCAGAAGCAGAATCATCAACATCTTTCAAAAGAACGTTTGGTAAAGAAAAAGTCTGGAAAACTCCCAGAGGATGAGAATTGGAACAGGAGGAAGATCCAGAGGAAGAGGAGGGACTCAGGTGGGACACATCCGGCTGCAGGTGAGCAAGGAAGCAGGAAACACCAGGAAGTGAAGGGAGACCAGATTTCAAAATAAAACTGAAACTGAGACAACAAACATGAGAAATTAAAAAAATAGTAGTAGTTCTGTCCTCATCAGTTGTATTAACTCAGTTTTCTTTAAATTACCGTTTCGTCTGCATCTGTCCTGGTTCGACCTAAGTGTGCGTTTGAGGGCGGAGCTTGTTTAAATACAGAGGACAGGTAAAATGGACCAGACCAAGTGCTGCACCAGCATGGGGGCGGGTGGGGTTCCTTTTTATGAAGTTTTATTTGTTGTGCATTTTGTTTCCCCCTATTGTTTCCAAATGATCTGATCAGCCAGTCTATATGTCTCCCCTGTTTTATTTAATGTCCTGCTTTGTTTAACATGTTTTTTTAAGTAGAATTCTATTTGGTCGACCCTTTTATTTTAATTGACCTAGAAATCTATTTAATTTGCTTATTCTCAATGTCTCTTTGTGTGAAATGCTCTTGTGAAACCCCCCTCCTGTGCTCAGACTCTCCAGAGGATGTGCACAGACCTGGCTCCAGGCGTCTGAGGAGGTTTCCTGTCACACATGAACAACACAGCAGGAGATTCTCCAATTAACCTTAATCAAAACACAGTGGACCAGCTGGCCAATCAGAGCAGCTTCATCAGGAGGCGGGCCTTAAAGAGACAGGAGCTAAAACCCAGTGTTTGAGACAGAGGCTGAAAGGAGGAGCAGCAGCGACCGACAGTCTGAGGAAGTGTTTCCTGAAGATAAGAGCATGAAAACCTAAGTTCTATTGAGAACATTTCTACAGCCCTGCAGCCTGGAGGAGTAATCTCACAATCATTCACCCGTTAGAAAGACTTCATTCACTAAAGAACCTTTTGACCAAAGTGCAGCTCAGAGCAAACACAAGGTGCTGAGAGCTGAGCACAGATATAAGAAGGAGTGAGTGAATCTACCTTCCAGGTCCCCAGACCCAGGACGGGCATGAGGGATCCGTCCCTCAGCTCCAAGCTCCGGGACACCTGCGTCTCCTCCATGTCCACAGAGAACATTAAACCACACCACGAAGCAACAGGCTCATATCTCAGAGCTTCCTCTTCTCTCACGTTCCCCTCGGCCGTGACTTCACCTCCTTCCTTTTTCTTTGCTGACTCTGCTTCTGTGTCTCGTGCCCTTCTGTCTTTGACCCGCTCCCTTGTTCCTCATAGTTCTCTCCCTCTCTGCTCTTATCAGTGCACAAGTTAATTATTGGACAACACTCAAAGTACTTGAGCAAGGCACACAGTATTTATATGTATACTCAGTAAGTCAGGAGGAGCTTGTTGCAAAGGTCACCGGCATAGGGGTGAAGTGTAAACACACACACACACACACACACACACATGCGCACACATGCAGGTTCACTGTGAAGAGAAGTACACTCTGCTGTAATGTCTCCAGTCACCTTTAGATGGTGATGTTGTGTCATTGTGTTACTAAAATACAGAGGATTTCTAGGAAAACAATAACACAATAAATTCTCAGAAGTCTTCATGTTAAAAAAACAAAAAAGCTTCTGCAGCTACATGATTAACTGTGTTGGATTTATGCTTTTATTTAGAATATAATCACAGTTTGCTTTCAGGCTGTGGTTCAGGAGCTGGAGAGACATGTACAGTATATAGTACAGTACTAGAGAGACATTACAGTATAGTACATTTACTATATTTAAAGATTGGATATTGCAAATGACCCGGGGAACAAAAGTATCAAAATCCTTGTGCGTCATTTGGTTTGTGGTGATATAATTATTGAAACTAGAATGTGAGTCAGTGGAGAAGAAACTTCCACTGGTGCCAAACAATCAGACAGAGGATTGTCGAGTTCCCATAAAATATAATTATTATATCATTCTTTTAAAATGTTACCCCTGGTGGCTGGCTGCAGTTTTTTTTTAAATAAAACGAAGATTTGTGTTGTGTATGTGGATGAGACTCAGAGCAAACATGCACAACAGTAATGAAACACCCCCCCAACAGGAAACAAGACATTTAAAAGACAAAGTAACAGACTGAATAGTTTGAAGTTAGAAGTGTGTTTATGTCCATCCTGACTCATGTGATCAGAATCTGTTCAGCAGGTCTCTCTTCCTTCAGACTGGATCTCCACTCCTCAGAAGAGAATCTAATTCTTATGTAACTGCACACGTGACTGAACACATATGGATCCTCACTCTGCTTCTCATGCTGGGCCCCCAGAAACACGTGGGACCACTCTGGAGGATTGAGTTTCCTTCTCCTCTGCAGTTTGCTCTCGGGAAACACAAAACTTTACATGTATATAAATTAGCCAAATGTACAACAGTGTCAGCTGAACATTAAAGTATTGGACGGTACTGATGGGACCCAGTCCTGCAGAGACCCGGTCCTGCAAAGACCCATTCCTGCAGAGACCCAAACCTGCAGAGACCCGGTCCTGCAGAGACCCGGTCCTGCAAAGACCCGGTCCTGAAGAGACCCGGTCCTGCAGAGACCCGGTCCTGCAGAGACCCGGTCCTGAAGAGACCCAAACCTGCAGAGACCCAAACCTGCAGAGACCCAAACCTGCAGAGAGGGTCCTTAAAACCTTTATAGATCCTCTGAACGCACTGAGATTTGTTCCTGTTCACTCTAAGTGTTGTTTCTTTAGTGTGTACTTTTTCTCTAGCATGTTGTCACAGAGATTTACACAAAGACCTGAAAT
The DNA here is from genome assembly GCF_963576545.1 of Limanda limanda. Lineage (NCBI taxonomy): Eukaryota > Metazoa > Chordata > Actinopteri > Pleuronectiformes > Pleuronectidae > Limanda > Limanda limanda. The sequence continues at coordinate 1,556,429 of NC_083643.1, read as the reverse complement.
AAACCAGTGTCCAGAGAGATATTCTGCAGCTGAAGATTCATATTTGTCCTCTGTCACATTCTAATGTCTCTATTCCTTCATATACAGTCATTTTAATTATTGCTTATTTAACTACAACACCCAATTTTCTTGTGTTAGACACAACAAACAAAGAATCCTGGATCCGCGCATTTATCTGGTTCCTCTTCATAATTTAATGAGTTCTTTGTTGGGTTATGAACCACTAACCAGAAATATTAATATTTGAAACATATTCCTGACTCATCTGTGATGTTTTAATGAAAAATGATTCGACCTTATCTATTATATTTATTCATCGACACCTGATGGAATCCGTCAGAGTGACAGAGAACGTGAATCACTGTTTATCAGTATCAAAGTTTCTCTAATGATCTTTTCTTATATCAATCAACACCAGTCATGTCAACAAGTTTATTTTATTAAGCAACTATCAACAAAACTACTAAATAAAATGTATAAATGACTTTCAATATGACACAATTAACATACAAATAATATACAGATAAACTTTTGATAAAGACTCATTTTCAAGCACAAGCAAAGTATAGAAAAGATTATAGATACGTAATGTTTATAAAAAGGAATATTGTACATTTATTTATATTTATATAAAATAATTCCTCTAATTATCGATCAGAAAGTGAAGAAAAGTATCAAAAGGTAAAAGAAGAATCGAGCTGATTTCAAACAGGCTACATCACGAAGCGCTACACAAATTATATAAATACACAAAAAACAGTAGAGGTTAATATACGTCGCTCATATAAAATATAAATATTAGGTTTTTGTCATTTCAAAGGTTGACATATAAAATTACAGCACGAATGGAACATCATGATTCGCTGCTCACCAGCTTCTCGTTACCACGGTGACGACAATATCAAAACAGATCTGACATCAGATTCATGTGGGGGGGGGGTAATCTCAGTTTACATTTTAAACACGTGAGGATTTATTCTCCTTCGTCTTCTTGGAGGATTTGAACCTGATCGGACGACTGAGCCTTTGTTTCTCTAACTTTTCATGACCCGCATCCATCTGTGGTTTGAATTAAACACGATGAGTGAGTGTGACCATGGTTCTGTCCGTCCTCCGTCTGTCCTCCGTCCGTCCTCCGTCCGTCCTCTGGCCCACGCTGGTCTTCTTCACTGGTCCAGATCCTGGCCACTCCCGCGGCTGCTGGGCCGGTAGTGGCACAGGCAGAACTCCCGGATCCGGCTGCAGGCCTCCTCCATCATCTCCTTCGGCACCGTCAACACGATGCGGAAGAAGTTGGGATACTCGAACGCCTGCGAGAGGACAGGACGTGCAACCGCTGAGCATGAGGACATCTTGTGTTCTCACAATGTGAGGACAAAGAGACGGAGGAGGAGAGGACAAAGAGACGGAGGAGGAGAGGACAAAGAGACGGAGGAGGAGAGGACAAAGAGACGGAGGAGGAGAGGACTTACCGAGGCCGGGAGACAGAAGACCGACTGTTCGGTGACCAGACGCTCAGTGAAGTCCACATCGTTCTTAAAGTCTGGGAAGTGATCCATGTCCATGCCCACCTGGACACACACACACACACACACACACACACACACACACACACACACACACACACACACACACACACACACATAAACACAGTCACATTAACGTCGACTCATCTGGTGAATCTACGAATCTTCTGTGGATTAAACACTTTCATCAGCTATTCGACATAAAAACGTAAAAACTGTTAGAAATGAAATCCTCAAAATGACATATTCAATGAACTCAGTGTTATTTCTCTGATTTTATTAAAGTATGGCTTCCGTCATTTGACTTTGAACTCTCCCAGTTCCTTTTGCACACGTGCACGACACAGTGTGTAACTCAACATCATCTTTTCAGGTTTCAGTTTGTGTGTTTCTGACTTCACGCTGCTGTTAAATGTAAAGATTAGAGATTAGAACCTGACGTCAGAAGATTCCCTGCAGAGCCACATCAGACATTATTCTCTCTGACACAAATTACAATATTCACCGTGACATAAAACATATATATGCGTGTTCACATGTGACTGACCATGAGGTACATGGCTCCTGAGGTCTTGACCGGGTTCAGGCCGGCGACCGTGGACAGCTCGTTGAAACAGATCTCTGCGTTCGACTGAGGAGACAAATCATGAATCCGTCTCTTATGATGCATATTAATGTAAGTTCTTAATCCTCATTAATTATCCCCAGATGTACCTTTAGTAAGCTGATGGTGTTGTTGTAGAAGCTCTGAGGCGTGTTGTTGAGGATGCCCTCTAGCGCCCCCTGGATCAGACTGCAGGCTCCCAGGATCCGCTGGCTCAGTTTCACCAGACCCTGACGAATCTGTAGCAGGACACATGTGTCATTTAATACAAGAGAGTGTGTGTGTGTGTGTGTGTGTGTGTGTGTGTGTGTGTGTGTGTGTGTGTGTGTGTGTGTGCGTGCGTGTGTGTGTGTGTGTGTGTGTGTGTGTGTGTGTGTGTGTGTGTGTGTGTGTGTGTTTGGTAACGTACTGCAGGTCCAAGGATGTCGTTCCGGTCGTGGATGAGGATCCATCCCATCCTCCAGCCGGGGACCAGCCAGCGTTTGGCCAGACCTCCGCAGGAGATGACCGGGACGTCACTGCTGAGGGACGCCATGGACGGACAGCTGATGCCGGGCAACACCTGGAGGAGGAGGGACCATTAGATATATTCGTACTTGGTGCGGCCATTTTTTCCACGAGAGAAAAAACTTTAAGTAAACGTTAATATCAAAGAACTTGACTTTTCTGAACGGAACAAACCGAAACACAACATTTCCTACACAGCTGGAAAGGGTTGACCAATCACAACAGAGTGAGGCCAGTTGGCCAATCAGAGCAGACTGAGGGGGGAGGGGTCTTAAAGAGACAGGAGCTTAAACCAGGTGTTTGAGACAGAGGCTGAAAAGAGGAGCTGCAGCGATGGACAGTTTCCTGAACATTAGAGCACTGATTGAAACGATCAACCTGAATATGAGCAGAATGTCTCCTTTCAGTTTCCAAAATAATAAACAGAAAGATGGTAAATGAAGCTGAAACTCACTGTGACACAAATAAAGATTCAGTGAGTCTGAGAAAACGTCATAAATTCTTCATAATTTCTTTAACAAACATAACTTTCTCAGCGCCTGATAATCTTGTAACTCACAAAACGAGCATGTGAGTGAGTTGACTGAATCTCCTCCTGAGATATTTGAAATTTGATATTTGCTCTCGACGTGGAACCGAGGGAAGTTTAGAGGGAAGAGAGAGAGAGAGAAAGAGCGGGAGATGGTGCAGGAACCTCGCCCCCCCCCCCCCACAGAAAGCTGCTTCTCATTATGGTCGTACAGTATCTTGGACAGCGAGCCCGGAGCCGAGCCAAACGTAAAACAGCACGAACACTTGAGGTCGAATCTGAACCTGAACTCACTGACTCCTCAACACTCTCAACCCGAGAACATCAGGATTTACATCTTTGTGTAAACCAATAAAGTAAAAAAGCAAAGGGTGACACTAAAATATGACATAGTTCTTTATCTTTAGATTTTATTTAAAGCTGAGGGATGTACCTGGTTAGAATGTTGCTGACATCTGGTAAGAAAGGAATCAGAAGAAGATAAGACGAGAGAAGTGGTTTGAGACGGTGGAGGAAATGAACTGTGTCTCAACAACCACAGCTGGAAGAACAGAGGGAGAAAGTGTGGAGGTGAAGAAAGGAATCAGAGAAAGGATGGAGGGATGGAGGTGTAACAAAGCAAGACTTGTTTTCTATGGGACTGAATAAAAGTTAGAAATATCTCTAAAGAACTGAGGAACTCTACAGCTGATTTACAAACATCTGCACAGACGTGTTGTGAGTTTGCTCCTGATGTGGCCGGGGGGGTGGGGGGGGGTTGCTCCTTCCAGCCATAAAAGAAATACCTCCACGCCCCCCCGCCCATCACCACCACCACCAACCCTCTCTTCAGCTGCCTCTCCGCCCCCCCACACGCCCCTCTGCTCCTCCATCACCAGGGTTAAGTGCAACCACATGTAGCCAGAAAAAGTGCTGAGTCATTGTGCTCTGCTTGGATCCATGTGAAGGAGTGGAGGGGGGGGGGGGGTGGGGGGGAGGGAGGGGTCTCTGGATGCACCCAACAACCCCGACTCGAAACTTTTCCGACTCACGACATCTGCTGCAAGAAGTTTTTAAAAAGTTTAAAATATGAATCTGTCTCCAGACTCTTGATGCACCTGGAGAGAAACTGCATTTGGGTTTTTGTGCGTTTCTGTGAAGTTTGTGTTGATCCTCGGCAGCAACAGCTTGTTCGACTTAACACAACGTGAAGCTGGGAGTGAGAACACACCCCCCCACCCTGTGTGTCTCCTGCTTACATAAGGACACACCAGCTTCAATACACACATCATATAGGCCGGACTTCGCCCAATGAGAAGCAGGGGGCGTCGTGTTGCTATGACAACAACATCTCAACCCTCCAAACGCACCAAACACCGATAAAACCTGATCTGAGGAAACGCCATGACATGATGCTCGAGGAAAATAATACATCAAGATACAAATATTGATAATTATCACGATGAATGTTTGATTATGAATTATGAATCCGGATATTTATAGAATTTATTTGTGAAACACGTTGCTTTGGGTTTCGTATTTTTATTCTGTGCAGAGAAACGTTCTTTACTTTCCTTAGTTTTATGGTCTTTTTTACTCGTTCTTAAACGGTTACATGTAAACAGAAGGAAGAGTATCTGATTTTCTTTCATATTGAGGATAACTTTTGTCATGTTAACATTTGATCTCCTGACTTTCTGCTGCCATAACGACGTGAAATCAATAAAGTTCTTATCTCTAAGTGGAAAACTACTGGATTCAACTCTGACCCTTTGTCCACTTATATAATGAGTTGGCAAACTTTCCACCTGCATGTGTGTGTGTGTGTGTGTGTGTGTGTGTGTGTGTGTGTGTGTGTGTGTGTGTGTGTGTGTGTGTGTGTGTGTGTGTGTGTGTGTGTGTGTGTGTGTGTGTGTGTGTGTGTGTGTGTGTGTGTGTGTGTGTGTGTGTGCATGTTTGCACGACCAGGACGTTGGACCAGTACAAACTTTTCAAGGCCGACACTGACGTCCACGTTTTTGACTGAATTCGTTTTTTCTTGGATCTTCAGTTTTGTCTCTTTCACGTTTGACAGGTTCTGCGTTTTTTTGTCTGGACAGAAACTGAGATGTTCGTAAAGTTTGCGATGTGTACTGCAGCCACCAGGGGGCGATCCAGATCCACTTTCACTTTGACAGAGCTTTCATGTCGTCCATCTTTATTAACAGAGTCTATGTCAGGGACGCACCAATTCTTTGTTTCCCTGGCGACAGCGTCCCGGTTACAAATCTCCCTTTTTCTCAGAATCCGAACTTTAGATTTTATGAGTTAAATGTTTGAATCCTGTGGTTGTGACTCGTGTCTGTGTGAGGTCACACTCACCATGTCACTGTAGATTTCATCGGCCAGAATAGGAACACAGTGTCTGGAGGCCACTGGGAAAAAAACACAGAATGAAACATATGTTATTGTTCTGCAGAAATTAGCTAAGTTGTGTTTTTGTTATTTGACATGGATGAGATCTTGAGGGACGTCTGAACCGACCTTTGAGGATCTTCTGCAGATGTTCCTTGCTGTAGACGGAGCCACACGGGTTGGACGGGTTGGTCACGATCACACAGGAAGTCCTCTCGTCGATCAGGCTCTCCATCTGCTGCAGGTCCACCTCCCACGACTTCTCCGGCTGCAAATCAAACACGACGCTGGTCAGGATGAGGACAGAAGGTGAACAGAGACTCCAGCTGCCGAGAACCTGATGTGACCTGCAATACCAACGATGGCCACAAGTCTAAAACTGTCTCAAAGTCGTGCTTTGTTCTGGGGATTCTGCTGCGTTCTGCTGTGATGTAGTGGCCTGCAATACCAACCATGGCCACAGGTCCAAATGTCTTGCAAAGCATTGAGGGATTTTGTTGCATTCATGCAATATTTATGAACATGTATTGGAGCCATCAAAGAAAAATAGGGATTTAATATCGTGAGTAAAAACTTTACGCAATTAAAGTCGTAAATAAAGTTGTAAAAATAGAGCAAATTTCCCCGTTGTGGCTCAAATAAAGGAATAAAGATAGATAGATAGATAGATAGATAGATAGATAGATAGATAGATAGATAGATAGATAGATAGATAGATAGATAGATAGATAGATAGATAGATAGATAGATAGATAGATAGATAGATAGATAGATAGATAGATAGATAGATAGATAGATAGATAGATAGATAGATAGATAGATAGATAGATAGATAGATAGATAGATAGATAGATAGATAGATAGATAGATAGATAGATAGATAGATAGATAGATAGAGTACTTTATTCATCCCCGAAGGAAAATTAAGTTGTCATAGCAGCCGGTATATTTGAATACAATAAAATACAATACAATACAATAAAATAAAAAATATTGAGGTAGAAAGAATAAAAAAACAGAAGCACAAGATAAAATACAATAAAATAGGTAGATAAGGTGCAGTGGCAAGATGATGGTAATAGTACTGATGATATGATGGTAATGGTATTGTTAGAATACAATAAAATAGATAGGATGATATAATATAATCTAAATTTGCAAGAAAATCTCAAAAACATTATTATCGTAGTATTACAACATCATTATCCTTCACATGAGCCTGATATCCAGCTGTAGTTTAGCTGTAGTTTAAATGTGTCGGTGCAACAGAAGTTTGTGTTAACAGTCCGCTGACGCAGTTCCTCTACTCACCAGCAGGTTGTAGAGTTTAACGTGGATGCCCATGGAGATGGCCAGAGTCTTATATAAGGAGAATCCCGGGCAGGGCACCAGGATGTTGTCCCCGGGGTTACACAGGACGCTGATCGCCAGGTCGATGGCGTGACTGCAGCCGCTGGTCAGGATCACATCCTGGAGGAACACGTTCACTTTTCAGAACACAGACACTGGAACACACGATGTCATTGGGTTTTTGGGGGAGGACGTGATTTTAAAAGTGCGTGAGGATAAAGAGACGGCACCTCTGCCTCCAGTGGAGCCTCGGGGCAGCTGTAAAAGTTGGCCAAGGCCTGTCGGCTCTTCAGATAACCTGCAGGTGACCACAGGCAAACAGAGACATCACTGTCAATCATTCCAGTGGATTTCTGGCCCCTCAATTTGTCAACAAGTCCCAATAAAGTCACTTTTGTGGCTGTAAAACTACGTTATCTCGCATTTCACCTCCGTGCATCTGTGCCAGAGCGTTTGGGAAAAACATCGACTGATGATTAATGTTTCGGATCGGAGCGACTCACCGACTGAGGGGGCGTAGCCGTTGTATTTCTGCGAGTCGACGGCGTCTTTCACGGCCTGAAGCACCACCTGGTCTGTGGGCAGGTTCCCAAACACCGTGGGGTCGCCTGGGGAACAGGTCAAGGCACAGTTACAAGTTAGTCAACAAAAGAAAACATTGAGAAATAAAGGTTTTATGCATTCGTGCAGGAAATATGGTCAATGATCATTTAATCAAATAAAACAAAGACATCCGATAGCAGCAGTGTGAAGTAAAGCTCTGGTTTCTCTGGTTTCTATCATCCAGAGTCTCCAGTCTCAGGAAACTGGTTCTTCTCATCTGATGTGATCCATCTCTAAGTGAAGATCTGAGGTTCAGCAGAAACCTTCTCACCGATGGAGAGGGCGATCATGGGCTTGTCTCTGTTGGGTGTGAGCTTCATCTCGTCCACGATGCTCCTGATGGGGTTCAGCGTGTTGTTGGCCATCTCGGAGGGCTTCACCTCCCACCTCTGCCGGCGGCTCTTCACCTTGGCCGGGTACAAGCTGCCGTTCATGCTGACGTGGTTGAGGCCGTTTCCCAGCCCCCCCCTCCCGTTGACCACGGTCCCGACCAGGGTTTTGGCGTTGAGCGCGGTTTTGCCGTGGACGCCGTTCCCGTTCATCTTCACCAAGTACGTCTTGTCATCCATCCTGGAGCCGAGCAGGAGGAACAAGAATCGGTTTATTTACAACCCTGGAACCTAAAATAACTTAAAATATACTATAAAATACTCTATGAATTAATAATAATATATGAACAGCCTATAAAATAAGCCCAAGTGCACATTCTGCATTATGAGCATCATATTCACACAGTGTGGTTTTACTTTATTAACTTAAGAACAGATTATGTTATTCTCTCTTTGATACTGATGCAAAACTGGAAAAAAAAGGGGCAAAAAATCCTCTCATTTGTCATTTTCTTCTTAAAACAAGATAAAACCTAAAGATGAATTCAAATATTCATATTTCTAGGCTTAAAGTTCCTGCTGCTCATGCTCAACATGTTTTATTTGATTAGCTCCAAAATCCCAACACACTTTATCTGTTGTGTTGATTTAGAAAAACTTCTAACAAACTTTCTTTGACTATTATCACTGATGCATGTTATTATCATCATAAATAACCTGTTAAACAGAAAGAAGTTCACAGTCAAAGCCACAAACTGACTCTCGTCCGAAACAAACAAACTGACTGAATATTTAACTTCTGGAAACCGAAGAATCCTCCTCAGGGTGCAGAGCCGACGGGAGGCTGCACAGGAACCACACAGAATAACGTCTAATTTCCATGCATGATATTAACGTTCTGATGAACTTGAATCATAAAAGTCACTGACCTCAGTTAATATTCAGAGCAGAGTTTGGTCCCAAAAGCAGCAGCAGCAGATTAATTAGCAGGAATGAAGAGGAGGATGCATGGAGCCGGTTTTATAGCTCAATACCTCAAAAATGGGTGTTGAACGCTGACAATCCTTCTATTGGTGGAGACTGAGGGCTGAGTCATACACCCCTCTGACATCACTAACCAGAACCAAACCACCTCAGCCCTCCATCAACTATCAGCGGGGGGGGGGCGGGGGGGGGGGGGGGGGGGGCACATATGGTGTGTGTGCGTGCGTCATGTGTAGTGCGGTTCAAACAGAGACAGTGTCCACATGACACCAGGCAGGGAACCAAACACTTTTATTATGAAGGGACGAGTATTCCCATGTTTTTAACTTTGTACTCAGAGCAGGAAAGTTAACTTTGAGTCACACTGAGTTTAAATGTTTTAGTCTAATATGCATAAATTCTCCTTTTAGCTCATTGTTTGGCTTCTGGGACACATATTTCACTGGTTTCCATTCTTCTCTGGTCTGTGGTGAAGTGATAGATCCAGTTCAAAGGAAAAACTGATCTGATATCATTTTAAATCCAGAAGGAGTCGAACTGCAGAGCAGGAATTCTCCCTGATGCTTATTTCCTACTAAAGAAAATGTATTTATTGTTATAATATCAGGACTTTATTCTCAATTACAACTTCCCTCTGTGTCCGACTGCACTGCAGATCACACACCTCCTCCATGTGAGCAGATGGGACACCTCAAGGAGCTGTTAAATTAACACATATTATATTATATCATATCATACTGCATTACATTGCATATTGTAATTTTACACTGTTCACTGTTTTGCATTTCACTTTTTCTTCACTTTTTATATCTTTCATCTTTTATTTAGTTTTATATAGATATGTTTAGGTCTAAATAAATGTTACTTTGTATAAATATTAGAAAAAGTGAGTAAATAAGAAGTAAATAGTGAGTAAATATATATTGTTTTTTATTGTTTTTCTTATGTGTGGTGTATTTATTGTGTTTTTATGTTTCTATGTTCATTGTATGCACCAATAACCAGAGCAAATTCCAAGTAGGTGTAAACCTACTTGGAAATAAATACTTTCTGATTCTGATTCTGACAAAACAAAACAAAAATCCAAGTTCATGTCAAATGGACTTTTAGGTCGTTCTCATCCCACTGATGTTTGCTGTGTGTCATCATCGTCTCTGCTCAAACACAAAGTTACTTATTCACGTCGGCTCTGACATCACGCAGTCAACAGAATATGTTATGATACAAACTGTTTGAATTCGCAGCCTCTCGACTCGTCAGTCACGTCGTGAGAAATCAATATCCACGGACAAATGTTAGTTTTGTTCAAACACAGCGAGACAGAGACAGCAGCGGAGTTATGTCACCGGGAGGATTTGGGTCATATTTCAAATGAGCCCAGTTTCCTTCAGCTTTGGTCAAACTCAAACCTCTGGGGAGAACTTCCTGTTCCATGACTGCTGGTCAGTCCACCTCTTCTTCTTCTTCATGGTTCCTCTGCTCAGCATCAGATCATTTTACAGAGAAGTTAGCAGAGGTCAGAGAAATCCTCTGTGGGAAATAAGATGCAGAAGCATGAGACACGACTTCAGTTATCACCACACAGAAGATGCTCTGTAGGTTTTCTACAGTTTGTCTTTAATCAAGGTCTTTTAAATCTTGTTTTTTACCTTGTCGTCATTAACTGTGTAGTTTTATTCTCGGGTCAAACGTCGTCCTGGTGGAGTAACGTGAGCCGACTCCTGTTTCCACAGATTCATAAATCATCATCTGGGTTCACGGGTCAATTTGAACAACGTGACACAGGCTCAGCTCCTGAGGTTGAGAAAGTTCAAGTTGAAATTTAAAAGATTACAAATATGCAGTTACTTCACAACACTACCGGTAAAAACAAATTCATGTTCTGGTATTTTGAGATTTTGGTCTCTTCTGCTTCAATCAGTGGTGAGAGGTAACGAAGTAGAAATACTTTGTAAAATAATTTTTCACATATCTGTACTTTACTTGAGTATTTATTTTCCTGACGATTTTTTACTTTTACTCGTTACATTTGAGCACAAATATCTGTACTTTCTACTTCTTACATTCTCAAAACTGGCTCGTTACTTGAGCCACTTATTATTCAGGCAAATGAATTGGCGTTTTGAGGGCTTTTATTAGGTGACTTTACATGATTTTTTGAAGGTTTTCCTTTTTCGATTCACATTTATTTTCCCTTTCCTGCTTCGTGTCAACATCTGCACATAAATACATAACTCGAAGCAGCAAGTGGTTAACTTGTCTTAAAGAAAATATTGGAAGTAGTTGGTTTAAACAAAAACTGTTGGCAAATAGACTATCATTGGTTGGCCGTGTCTACTTAGTCTTACACGTCCACGTAAACAAAACAAACAGATTTAAAACAAGTCGAGATGGAAAAAAAAACAACACAACCAAATATATAAGCAAACGCAAAAACAACTTTCAGCCAACACAACCAAAAACTAACACTGTGTGTGTCGTGGACTACTGCATATTCACACACACAATTCATTTTTTTAATGGACCTCCCAAATGGAACCCTGGGTAATCAGGCCCAGTTTTCCACTCACTATAATGCCAATATAATTTTTGCAAAGATATTATATTATATCTATATATTGCCAATTCCAATCCTTAGTCGCCCTTTGTGCTGACTCAACACAACTTAGAAGCTGTTGAGTCTTTATATATGTATTGTACAAACTGGCTAATGTGTGTACAACTTCAAGCAGGGTTGTGTCTTCACTTTGTCGTCCCTACAGGCAAGATACCCTACAGGTGTGTTGTCACCCTGCTGGAAACAAATGCAAACACAACCCCAGTGAAGATAGTCTTATGATAAATAAATAGGCTACATGTAGATGTGTGGACAAGCTGGCGGCAGGTAAACATCCAGGCAGTTACACAATACAGCTAATAGACACAAAAGGTTAGTGTTGAAGTGCCGTCAAGCAGGACACTGATAATTTATAAACTTCAAAATAAAGTCACCAAAATACTCAATTGGATGTATTTTGTAGATGTAATTTAGCATTCAAAAAATCATTGGTCTTCAATTATTTATTTCCTTGTTTAGTCTGAAATTTGGCAGCAGAACCAGAATGTGTTCAGTGAGTTTTCTTCTCTGTTCTTCCATGTGTGCAGGCTGTTAACGAAAGAGAAACGATCTTATTTTGTGTGCCTAGTTTCCCTTTGCTGAGTCATCATAAGGGGCATTGTGTATCAGTCCTGCTGCTGATGAAAGGTCCATGTTTAGTGATATTTACAGAATGTTTTAGTGGTTATTCTTTGGTCTATTAGTGTTCTTAGGAAGACTCAAGAGGAACTTGTTTATTCTGTTGTGTTGATTCTTTGTTGTCTCTAGAAGTTCAGATGCACTTGTCCAAAACTATTTTAACCTCAGCATCTCGGGTTCAAAATTTGAAAAATTATACATTATATATATAGTGTTATTATAATTTTGCAGTCAGTTGAAATAAATCCTGTAGAGAACAATTTTGGGTTGTTTTGTGTCTGTATAGGCCTACTATAAAAAGCACTTAGCATTTTTGATTTTGGTACTTTTACTTTTGATACTTAAGTACATTTCAACACCGGATACTTTTGATACTTAAGTACATTTCAACACCAGATACTTTTGATTCTTAAGTACATTTAATATGAGCGACTCTAAGACTTTTACTCAAGTCATTTTCTGACGGGTGACTTTTACTTTAACCGGAGTCACTTTCAAGTAAGATATCTGTACTTTTACTCAAGTATGGCTTTCAAGTACTTTACACACCACTGGCTTCAATGTCGTCAAACTGCTGGATTCATGGATCTTGAGATTAACATTGTGACGTACTGGGAGAACTGGGATCTGTGAGTGTGTGAAGTCTGGTGGAGGCGGAGCTCCACTTCTCACTGAGCTTGTTTTGAGAACTTGACTCTGGCTGCTCATGTGACCTTCGACCCCGGTCTCCTCCAGAAGTGCAGAGTCACTGTCTGGAGCTCCATCAAGAGGAGAACACTCGTAAATCAGTGTGATGGAGGAGGAGGTGGAGGAGGTGGAGGAGGGAGGAGGAGGGGGAGGTGGAGGAGGTGGAGGAGGAGGTGGAGGGAGGAGGAGGAGGAGGTGGAGGAGGGAGGAGCCGATAGACTAAGCACAAATGATCCAACTGGTCACAAAGTTGAAGCAAAGCAGAAGAAGCTCTCACTCTAAAATGAATGATATTGTGTTTCTTGCACAACTGTGAGATTATTGTGTTGATATCATCTGCCACACAACCACATGAAGCCATGAAGACACACAAACAGACTCACAGGGTGAGAACAGTGGAGCCGCTGGTAAACATGTTGTGTTACATCAGTGTGTGTTGCTCCTGAGCCGCATGGTGGAAACGCACAACATCACATGATGCAACAGCGATACGAGGAAAACACCGGCGAACATTCAGAGGAGGAACGACCAGGTTACACAAATAAACACAAACCGTCGGTAACACAACCTGAGACCAGATCTACACACAATCATCATGTTTTCATTATTTCATCTCCTCATGAAGTCCAATAAAACTGTTTGACTTAAGATTACTGCTGTTAAATTGTTTAATTCAATTAATTAAATCTATGCAAGTCACTAATATGATATTGATTTCAAGCAGGTTAGTGATATTTCTGTCGTTTTATTGTGTAAAATTGTGGAAACATCATTTAAATTCAGATTTTGTTTGCTTTTTCAGATTCTGATCACGACTTATTCTTACATAACAACTCGACACACACAGTTCAGACCACACACTGCACTTTGTACCCCCCCCATTTCGTCCTGATGGTGCTGGGACCGGAGCACAAACAAAACACCAGAACAACATGAACAAATCCCAGAGGAGGAGTCATCAAAAACAATACTTTCCTTGGGGTTTTTCATTAGTTGAGGCAAAGTTTATGTCTTCGTAGAGAAATAGAATCTCTTCCAATAACCTTATTAACAGGCTTCTGACACATTGTGAGGACTTTATCCACATTTTTATTAATGTTCTATGACTCCAACACGTTTCTGCTTCTTCCGTTGAAACATACAAACATGAGGCCAAAACATCTCCGACATATCAGTTTGTCGTAGTGACGGTTGAATCTCAGCTGTCAATCATCACAACTCGTCTCCCTGTTAACAAAGCATCACAATAACACAACACACACACAAAGTCAAACCAAACTCGGACCCACATCAGTGTGAAACCTGACGTCTCACACGACAGAAACCATCTTAGGAAAAAGGATTATTTTCCTGATGATATGAGAATGTCATGATTGACAGCTGAGACTGATTGGTGATTGGTTGGAACCTCGGAGGATCCGCCCGACTCCAGGAGACGTCAAACACACAAGATGGCGGCGTTTGTATCCAGGATTGTTTAGTGGGCAGAAGTGGAAACTCGTCGTCCATCTTTGTTTCTCGCCTGTGTTTGTGCTGAACGGCCTCATGGGAAGTTTCAGGTTAATGTTTCCTAATCAGCCCTCAGGTCAGAAAGCTGTGTCCTAACTTCCCCTCAGACAGAGGCTGCTCCGCCTCAGGCCCGGGTAAACACACGTGAGCAAACAGAGGATGACCTGTTGACCTCTGAGCTGACCCCCAGGGATTCATGTCTCAACTAGTGCTGTTCACACAGACTGGTGTCGTGCCATGGGACTGAATGACTGACTGGGAGGGGGCGGAGCCTGGAGAACAGGTCAATGTCTGCAACACAACTTGGTCATGAACTTCACACACAATCAGTTGTTTGTCATTTTGGGCGTAAAAACGACTTTTACTGAAACCAAACTCTCGTCCTCGTCAATGAGCTCGAGTCACAGCTGAAGCTAAACGCCGCTCACATTAGAAATGATAGATATCGATGTTTTATGAGAACTTTTAGGATGAAAAACACTTCCTGATGCGGACTGATATCAAACCAAAACACCATGAGGGTGAAAGGACAGCAGAGCTCGACTGCATGAACCTGCACGAGCGAAAAGAAAATAAGATTCAATAACAAATACAGATATTTATGAGTTTGTTGTATATTTCAGTCAATAAGTTACAAGTTACAGTTTGAGGTGGAACGATTTCACAGTCTGTCCACCAGGATGTCCCAGCTGGAAACATGAGGTTTATTAAAATCTTCTCAAACAGGATTCAGGATTTCTTCAGACTCGTACTCTGACCTTCGTCTTTTCTTCTCAGCGGGGGGGTTGTAGTCGGGATCAGAGTCGAGCGAATCGTCTCCTTCGCTGCTCGAAGAACGACTGGAGTAAAGAAAGTTCAAATCGAAAGAGGAATCAGAAACTTGTTCCTCGTCGCCTTGTGCCTCAGACTCCGCCCACCGGCTCCGGGTCAGTCGGAGACACTCCTCAGCGCTGAGCCGGGTCAGCGCCACGTACGGCTGCAGCAGGACGACCTCACGCCGCTGGACGCCGCCGACCTCTGACCTCACAGAGAGGAGGTCAGGGTCGGAGGAGGAGGAGGAGGAGGAGGAGGAGGAGGAGGAGGAGGAGGAGGAGGAGGTGCGTGGGTCACTCTGCGCCTGAAGAGGACTGTTGTTCTTAGGAGTCGATCTGGGAGATGAAGGGTTTCTGTTTGAGGACAGAGCCTCAGAGAGAGAAGACTCATGTGCAGAAGGAGAAGACTCATGTACAGGAGGAGAAGACTCATGTGCAGGAGGAGAAGACTCATGTACAGGAGGAGAAGACTCATGTGCAGGAGGAGAAGACACATGTGCAGGAGGAGAAGACTCATGTGCACAAGGAGAAGACACATGTGCAGGAGGAGAAGACTCATGTGCAGGAGGAGAAGACTCATGTGCAGAAGGAGAAGACTCATGTACAGGAGGAGAAGACTCATGTGCAGGAGGAGAAGACACATGTGCAGGAGGAGAAGACTCATGTGCACAAGGAGAAGACACATGTGCAGGAGGAGAAGACTCATGTGCAGGAGGAGAAGACTCATGTGCAGAAGGAGAAGACACATGTGCAGAAGGAGAAGACTCATGTGCAGAAGGAGAAGACTCATGTGCAGAAGGAGAAGACACATGTGCAGGAGGAGAAGACTCATGTGCACAAGGAGAAGACACATGTGCAGAAGGAGAAGACACATGTGCAGAAGGAGAAGACTCATGTGCACAAGGAGAAGACTCATGTGCAGAAGGAGAAGACTCATGTGCAGGAGGAGAAGACTCATGTGCAGGAGGAGAAGACTCATGTGCAGGAGGAGAAGACTCATGTGCAGAAGGAGAAGACACATGTGCAGAAGGAGAAGACACATGTGCAGGAGGAGAAGACTCATGTGCACAAGGAGAAGACACATGTGCAGAAGGAGAAGACACATGTGCAGAAGGAGAAGACTCATGTGCACAAGGAGAAGACTCATGTGCAGAAGGAGAAGACTCATGTGCAGGAGGAGAAGACTCATGTGCAGAAGGAGAAGACACATGTGCAGAAGGAGAAGACACATGTGCAGAAGGAGAAGACACATGTGCAGAAGGAGAAGACACATGTGCAGAAGGAGAAGACACATGTGCAGAAGGAGAAGACACATGTGCAGGAGGAGAAGACTCATGTGCACAAGGAGAAGAGACCAGGAGGACGGACGAGGGCCGATGGGAAGCAGGATTCTGTTCGAGCTGCTCGGCTCCATCCTGAGTCTGAGATGATCGTCTGGAGGCAGTGAGAGCTCGTCTGTGCTTTAATGAAAGTCTGGTGAAAGTCTGAGAAGTTGGTTTTTCACAGCTGGAAAAATCCGAAGCCTCCTGAGAGACGGGAGACGTGTGTGATCGGCTGGTTGTGTTTGTGGGATTTGTCGGAGCAGAACTTTCAGAGCTTTGAGGAGAAGTTGGAGCCGGAGGAGTAGAAGCTGGCAGCTGGGTTTGAGACACGATGAAAGTATCTGGAGAGTCCTGATGGGGTTTGAGGACAGAACAGCTCCCACTCACAGAGGGGACGTCCATCAGGGAGACGACCGGGGGGGACAGACCGGGCAGAGGAGCGTCTCTGCAGCAGGACGGAGACGGAGACCCAGCACTCGCTGATCCAGAGCGCCGCTCGTCTTCCAGGTTCCTCTGTTCCGATGCTGGCGGAGGGGGGGTGGTGTCGCTCTGTGGAGGTGTAAGCTGCCGGTCGGGGGGGCACGGGACGAGGTCCGACGGGGTGAGGTCCTGTGATGAGGAGGTGCAGGAGGACACCTGGAACAGCGGAGGAGAAGCTTCAGCCTGCAGCTCCTCTGAACACTCGTCAGGACACTCCTGCAGGATGCTCCTCACCCAGCGCTGGTGTCTGGAGCAGAACTGAGGAGAAGCAGCAGCTCCACTCGCTCTCAGACTCGTTTCCTCAGCAGAACCGATCATCTCATCATCATCCTCCCTCGACTGTAGACGTCTCCCAACATCTGGACTCTCTGCAGACACTTCCTGTGCTGCCACATCTTCTGGTCTCAGAACCTCAGGCTGGGACTCCTGTGGAGTTTTATCTTCCACTGATGAGAAGAGACTCTTCGAGGAGCTGATGCACACGACGGACTCTGAGGGACGAGAGTTTTCCACTCGAGTCGCTCGGTGTTCTGATGCCTGACGACAGGAAGCTGCATCTAAAATAAAAAAAGCACTTCGATCAACATGTAATATGAGACACAGATTATGTGCTAAACATAAACAAGGTTTTACAAACACAAGAACAGAGAGTTCATTATTCTGTCTCATGGTAAATGTACAGTTTACATGTCAGTGTCTGTGACCGAGTATCAGGGGGGGGGGAAATATCTGAGAATTTAATAAAAGACAAAATATTTCAACAATTCAGTAAGAATTTAATGAATTGTTGAAAGTCCTATCATTTTGTATATGTCTCTTAGTGAACTCGGTGCAGAACTTATCATACCAGAGCATTTAATTACCACAGGGCAGAGTAATTACAGTAGATTAAAACAGTTAAACATTTGATGAAAGAAATGTGTGTGTGTGTGTGTGTGTGTGTGTGTGTGTGTGTGTGTGTGTGTCTTACCACAGTGCAGCAGCTTCCTCAGAGTTGTTGCTATGGTCGTGGAGTCGGATGTGATCACATCCAGCAGCAGCTTCTCCTCTTCAGTCACAGGACTTTCCTTCTTCAGGATCTAGAACACACATTTGTACGAATCAGATCAAGGGGCCACAATGACCTTGACCTTTGACCTCTAAATGATACCCAGGTCTTCATTGAATCCAAGCGAAAGTTGGACCCTCAAGGTTTTGTTGAGATATCGAGCTCAGGAGTTGTGTGGACGTACAGCACAGACATGCAGGGGGACAATCTGGGGACATGATGCCTCCAGTGGAGACATTAATAAAACTATATGCACACATCAAAGCTCACACACAACAACTACACACACAGACACACACACACCTTGTCGATGAAAGTGTCTCCAGGCAGCGCAGCCTCCAGCTCCTGCAGGTAGTGCAGCAGCCGGTCCTCGACCTTCTGTGCGTAACGTTCTCCGTACGTCTGCTGCATCTGAGTCTGAGAGAAACGTTTAACATCTTCTTTAACTTTCATTAAGTTTTTTATTCTGCTTATTCAGTTTGTTTTTATTCTTATCTCACCTGTGACACTTTAACTCTTACATTTCTGCCCCATTGCTTTCTGCTCTGAATTGTTTGCTTTCAATCTTTCATTTTTAACTCGTTAAGCACCTTGTAATGCTACGCTAGGTGCTAAGTGTATTGTGATAATAACATTATAATTATTATAAGCTATAAAGAAAACGTTGCAATGTCATTGAAGAAACAACCTGGGTCACAAACTATTTAGTGAAACTTATTCATTTACAGATTAAACAGCTGTGGTGTGAGTTTCCATTTCTTTTCGTCCACAATGTGAATCTCCAATTCTCCGTTTAATGTCCGACTGAGAAACTGTAAATTCTGATGTTTCTGAGAAAAAGTTTCCACTGAATCTTGAATTATGGAGAAGTTCTACGAACAGGATTGAGAGTGATTTGAATGTGTTTGGCCTCCACATGAAGCAGGAATGTGAATCCGACTATGAAGGATTCATCTCAAACTGTGGCTCTGCGGCGCCGCCTGCTGGATAGAGAAGGAACTGGAAGCTGAGAGAGAGAGAACCTCTCAATGCGATATGGCCTAACCAGTTCTTCCAGTTTCCATCAAGATGAAAACCTTTAAAAACGTTCTTCAACTTCATTTGAACAAATCACACAGTTATAAACCTGAAGATGTTATCAGACGTTTTAAAGTTTTCCTCTTTCTACCTTCACATAATGTTGCAGTTTGTCCTCGTCCATAGCGAGAGCCTGAGCTAGAACCCTGAAGTCCAGATTGTTCTTCCTCATGAGGAACATCTCGTGTTGGTTCTGTGCGAGAAAACAAAAAGATCATCAGAGTCAAGTTTGACCTTTAAACTCCAAGAGAAACAGGTTGTTTTCATTCCTAATATAAAAAGGGAGGTTAGTGCACGTTAACATGGATTTGAGAATGAGTGACTTCCTGTTGAACTCTTTCATGATCGATCTACTGACACTTACACACTGGTCCTGATATTGAGGAAGCTTGTTCGGGAAGAACTGGATGATTTTAAACACAGTCTCCACCGTCCCTCTCCGCTGGCTGAGCATCCACATGACGACCTGGAGGAGGGAGGACAACCAGCAGAGAGGAAGATCAACAGGAAGCAGAGGAGACCTTTCCATAACACTGCTGCTGGAACGTTTGAAAGAAACCGTACCAGCGTTTTAAGTCCGAACATGATCTTCATGTGTTTGATGGGCGCCACCAGTCGGGGGAGGAGCCTGAACGTGGCGTCCAGATACTTCATCACTCTCTCAAAGTTCTGCGTGTCTCTGTTCCTCACGATGCAGAACATCTGAGCCGACGCCACACGCAGCTTCCACGAGTCCTCGGTGCTCCGAGGCTGCGAGTCCACAGCCGGCCAATCAGACGGGTCCACAACTGGGGGGGGGGGGGGACAGAACACAGGAAAAACAAATTCAGTCTCTAAAGTTCAACTCTCAACAAAAACCACTGGAGAAAAATGAAGATGAGGAATCAACACTGAAAATAACTTTATACTGAGACGTGTGCAGCTGCAGATATTTATATTTGCTGGCGACAAAAATTAATGCATGAAAAATGTACTTAGGTACAGTAACAAAGTAAAAGTAAAGTAGATTTACTTTGTTACATCCCACCACTACACAGTCTGTATACATAAACACATATCAGAATCAGAATCAGAATCAGAAAGTATTTATTGCCAAGTAGCTTTACACCTACCTGGAATTCGCTCTGGTTATTGGTGCACACAATGAACATAGAAACATAAAAACACAATAAATACACCACACATAAGAAAAACAATAGTAATAATAAAAAAACAATATATATTTACTCACTATTTACTTCTTATTTACTCACTTTTTCTAATATTATTTTATCTAATATCTCTGTTCCACCATGTTTGGTTTTTATCATCATATTGATTTTGTTCTGTATTTAAGTATGTTGTGTAATTAGTGGGGGGGTTGTGGGTTTAGTTTCTTCTCTTGTTGTGTGTGTGATGCTGTTGTTGGTAAATTGATGGAAATTTAAAAAACTGAGTTAAGAGGTAATAAAGTTTTGAATCTTGAATCTTGAATCCAGGATGTTCTGTCGTGTCAAACAACAGATTGAACACGTGACCCGTCTGAAGCAGAGGAAACACGTATCTCAGGTTAAAGCTTGAGCATCAGTTACCATGGTGACCGGGCCTGGAGACCGGCTCCTGGGCTGAACCCGGAAGTGACCTGGACAAAGACAAACCTTCGCACCAGGAGACATGGACAGTGTCTCACTCACCTTGTTGAATGTCCATCGTCCTGTGAGTCCACACGTGTTCTATGATCCACACCGGGAACCTGCGGAACCGGCTCCGGTTTGAGAGCTCCGGGTCCTCCATCACCGGGGACAGGTCACCGGGGACAGGTCACCGGGGACAGGTCACCGGGGACAGGTCACCGGGGGACAGGTCACCGGGGGACAGGGCACCGGGGGACAGGTCACCGGGGACAGATCACCGGGTCCCGGCCGCTGGCTCCTTTAAAGACCCCCGCCCCGCCCTGTAGACCCCGCCCGGCTGGGACATGTACAGACAAGTCGAGCTGAGAGAAGCGAACACACAGTCTGCGGCTGAACATCCACCAACAACTATTTGAAACAGATGAGAAATCACTTCCGGGTCAAATCCCCCGTTGCTTTCAAAATAAGGCTCGTCGTTAAAATGTGAATCACGTAAATACACGGTTTGACGCTGGGAGAGTTTTATTCTGAAGAGGACTGATCCGGATGTACGCTTCAGACCCGGAACTACTTTCCCACAGCGCAGGGATCCCTGTCCGTGTGTTGTCCTTCCGACCTGGACCTAGGTAACGCTACTGGCAGGTAACTGGGTTATATCTATATATTCATTCATAATTTGTCTCTATTTATTCAAATCTAACGACTGAGATCTTAACATCATTAGAGTCATGCTGTTGAGGGGGGGGGGGCGCTTGTTTCCAGCACCTCGTTGACCCGCTCACATCCGGTTCTCCTCACTCCTCCAAATCTAAAGTGATGAGTTTTGTTGCACATGTGAAATCATAAGTTTTCCCAGTTGTGTCTGAATCATAATCTCAGATTCGAGATGTTTGTCTCTCAAAATCCTGCAAATTAATAATACAAAATTAATAATACAGATTAAAAACCTCAAGTCTGATCAGAATAAAGAGGCTTTTTGCTGGTGGTAGCTTTAAAGGTTCAGTGTGTAGAGTCTAGTGACCTCTAGTGGTGAGGTGTCATATTGCAGGTGAACGGAGCATTGATTAAATAAACGTCTCTTTTGTGTCTGTACAGAACTGTGCGTCTCCACCTGATGTGGTGCCCCCCCCCGGCTGCAGCATGAACCCGACGCCGTGTGGGTCCGTGCTCCGGCTCTGTGCCGCCGGCGCCTTGAGGTCGACCACCGCCGCTCGTCTCCCACGAGTCTCCGCCTCCCCCCCGCCGCCGCCGCCCTGCAGACGCTCTTACTGCAGCGACATCAAAGTGCGCTCTTATCTTCAATACATCAAACGCAAGATCATCCCCCCCCCCTGCCCTCCGTACGCCCACGTGTGCCAGGTGGGCGACCCGGTGCTGAGGTCACGGGCCGCGGCCGTGGACCCTGCAGCCGTCACGCAGCCGGAGATCCAGAAGGTCATCGGCTCTCTGGTGAAGGTCATGCGTAAGCTGGAGTGCGTGGGCCTCAGTGCGCCTCAGGTGGGGGTCCCGCTCCGGATCCTGGCGCTGGAGTACCCCAAGTGGATGTTGGTGGAGAGCTCTGCGGCGTCCAGGGAGGCCCGGGGTCTCTCCGCCCAGCCGCTCAGGGTCTTCGTGAACCCTCAGCTGAGAGTTCTGGACTCACGCACGGTTCTGTTTCAGGAAGCGTGCGAGAGCATCTCAGGGTTCTCCGCCACGGTTCCTCGCTTCCTGTCGGTGGAAGTGTCGGGTACGCATGAAGATCACTGCTGCCTTCAGCATGAAGCTCAATACACTCTGCTCCATATACACTCACCTCACATCATATGTGATATGTGTTCATATAAACCATATTGATATTATATATCATTTTATACAATAATATTGTCTTTTGCACACTCTGTCTACATATTCTTACACTCATAGTATATTATATTACCTATTGTATAGTCAAATACTTATATTTATACCTCTACTATATATCATATCATACTCTCTGTATATTCTTTATGTATATAAGTCTATATACACATATTTATACATGTGTACATGTTATAATTATTATTATTATATTATTATTATATATACTGTTTCTGCCATTATTACTATATACTGCTATTATATTGGTATAATTACTATCATATATAAATATATATTATGTTATATTATACTATATATACTGTACTATTTTTATATACTGTCTAACAATAACATTACCATCATATCATCAGTACTATTACCATCATCTTGCCACTGCACCTTATCTACCTATTTATCTTGTGTTTCTGTTTCTATTCTTTCTTCCATCAATATTTTTTATTTTATTCTATTGTATTTTATTTTATTGTATTCAAATATACCAGCTGCTATGACGACTTAATTTCCCTTTGGGGATGAATAAAGTAATCTATCTATCTATCTATCTATCTATCTATCTATCTATCTATCTATCTATCTCTCTATCTCTCTATCTCTCTATCTATCTCTCTATCTATCTATCTATCTATCTATCTATCTATCTATCTATCTATCTATCTATCTATCTATCTATCTATCTCTCTATCTCTCTATCTATCTATCTATCTATCTATCTATCTCTCTATCTCTCTATCTATCTAATCTTAGATTGTGTATGAAGGTGCAGACTCAGTTGTCATCAGTTGCTTGTGTTTGCTGGTCTCTCAGGTCTGAATGAGAAGGGTCAGGAGGTCACGTGGACGGCGAGCGGCTGGCCGGCTCGGATCCTCCAGCACGAGATGGACCACCTGGACGGCGTCCTCTACACCGACCGCATGGACAGCAAGTCCTTCATCAACATCAACTGGCAGAAGCACAACGAGTAGAAAACAATCCACAGACCTCAGTCCTCCGTGGAACCGGTGATGCAGCTGGGAAGTGAAGTTAACCTCTAAGGTTCTGGTTAGAATCAGAGCCGAGTGCCTGGATCCTGGAGAACTGGGTCACTGCACTGGGAGAACAATCAATGCTCTGTTCACCTGCAACGTGACACTTCACCACTAGGGGTCACTGCACTGAAGCTAAAGGGAGGAAAGTAAAACATTGATGTCCCGTTAAAGTACAAACCAGGAGTTCTGTGGATAAATAAAAACGCTGAAATGTTCCTGACAACTCGAGTGAATCACTTGTAAACAAACTCTTGTAAATAAAATGTTATCATTAAAAATAAAGAAGAATCTATAGAAGCTTGTCGATCTATATTTGCAGTTTCAGAGTTATTGAGAAATGGACGAATCTATGTGAAGCTAATGGAACATGACTGGACGTGATCCTGAAACTAATGTTTGTTCTTTAGAGAGTTTTGTCACGAGGATATTTAATAAATATTCTTTGTCCCGTCATGTCACTTTTCTATCTTTACTGACATAAACTTACTGAACTCTACATGACTTCAGTTAAACTTCTTGTTATAAAATAAGTTTTTTTAGGGCTGAAACGATTAATAATAAAGAATCTGCAGCTTTTAATATTTATAAATCATTTAAGTAAGTTTTTAAGCAAAAATGCCAAAAGTAAATAATCAAGAAAAATAATCCTGATCCTGAAACTAATGTTTGTAACAGTGGAGTTTGTTCTTTAAAGAGTTTTGTCACGAGGATATTAAATGAATACTCTTTCATGTCCCTCTGACATATTGATCTATCTTTACTGACAAACTCACTGAACTCTACATGACTTCAGGAAAACTTCTTAAAACTGAAACCTCGTCACAAAATAAGTTATTTTGGGGCTGAAACGATTCATCGATAATAAAGAATCTGCAGCTTTTAATATTTATAAATCAATTAAGTAACTTTTTATAGCAAAAATGCCCAAAAAAAAGGATCAACAAAAGTAATTACAGATTGATCAATAAAAACCAATATAAATCTTTGGTTGTAATTATGACTGAATACAAATATGAATTGTTAAATCTGATTATTCTGGTCTGGTCACACCTGTAACTCCACTGTCACCAAGTCATTCATCATAAAACCCATTCGACAGAGACCAGTGACTCATTGACACTTTTTACTCTGCAGGCAACAAATACAGATGAGCAGACTTTGTGCTTTGCACCAAGTTACACTGAAGTGTGCGACGTCACAACAACAACGATACACAACTCTGATGATGATGATGTGATTCAGTCTCACAAAGTCCCACCTGGTTATCATTGTCCTGCAGGCCAAAGAAAAAAGAGCTCTGGTTTCTTTTTCATTTCTTTAAATCACAGCCGTGTTGGTAGCGAAGCTCGGGGGGGGTGGAGGGGGTGAGGGGGGGGGGGACACTGACTAAGGCGTCTGGTGTTGTTTCCTGTAACAAATGGGATTCAGTCGCACGAGTTACAGACAGAAGAAAATCACAAATAGAAAAACTGGGAGCCCAGAATCCTGCGTGTGGGCATCGAGCCAAGGCCACATGGGGGATTAGATTGTACTGGATCTGAACGAGTGCAGGTTTAAGGCACGTTGGCGTCGCTCGTCGGTGCAGAGCTTCTCCGGCGAGCGTCACACGGAGGACGACTGGTCGAAGGTTCGGCCGCAGGTGCACTCCACCGGGTTCCGGTACCAGCAGTCCCGGCAGTACTCCTTCCCACAGTACCGGCACAGCACCAGAGGCTTCCGGGGACACGGCTTCCCGCAGCCGCAGCGGCCCAGCGGCGTGGTGGCGTGGTGCACCGTGCAGTAGTCCAGGTCTCTGCAGGAGCCCGAGTGGAACACGCTGCAGCTGTGGCACAGCGCCTGCGGGTCCAGCTGGGCCAGGTCGCAGCAGTCGTGGAAGCTGATTGGTTGAAGAGACGGGATGTGGGACTCGGGCTCGTCTCGTGGATCCGAGGAGGACCTGGCTGGCGGAGCTGGAGAAGCTTTCATGTCGCTCGCCACCAGACTCTGAGGCGACGCGGCTCCGGACTCGGCGAGGTCTTCGAAGGGCCCGACGGCGTGGCGCTCCATCAGGCAGTGCTGCAGCAAGGCACACGTGATGCTGTGCAGCGTCTGACAGTCCACGCAGCGCTGCAGGAGCACGTGAGGAGCCTGGAGGCAGCTGCAGAAGTGCTCCGCTTCACTCTCTCTCTCCCCCGGAGCCGCAGCTTCCACCTGGGAGCCGCCCACCTGGGGCTCAGGGTCCACCTTGTCCGACCTCGAGCCCTCGCTGGGACGCCTGCCCGGCTTCTTCCCCCCCGAGGAGCCGGCCCCCGAGTCCCCGAGAGACATCTTGCTGAGCTGGCAGTTGAGCGTGGTGATGCAGACGGCGCCGGACGAGGACGACTGAGGCGTGAACCCGTCGCCGTGGGTTTTCACAGCAGGTGGAGACGAGCTCCAGGGTTTGTCGTCACTCACGCCCGCCGCCGCCGCCCCCCCGTTCAGGAGCTGGTCTGTGTACAGATCCACGTCCACGCCGCCGGCAAACGGCTCCATCCGCGGCTGGTTGACCTTCATGGTCTTCTTGGTGGTATCCATGGCGACCTGGAGTAAACAGTTTAAATCACGGTTTCTGTTTTGTTGTGAAAGTGTCTGATCGGAGAATCTCCTGCTTCCACAGACCAGTGGTGGGGGGGGGGGAAATCGATTCTGTTCATTATCGCGATATTTTGCACTCGCGATTATATCGATACTGATAATAGAGTTTCAGAGTTTAAAAGATACCTAGTGTGTCTGAGGAAAGGATGTTGTATATAGATCTAATATAAGATTCAATCTTCTGAACTTTAACATCTGAGCATGTTGACCAACTGCTTTTTCTGAACAAAAATGCCAAGATCCCCAAATGAATTAAACATTTTGGGTCATGACCTTGCAGCAACTGGACTGGACTCTAGTAGTACACATTTGTTTATTTTTCTCAATTTGATTGAAGCTCTAGGTTACTCTTATTTATATGATTATTCTCAGGTTTATGTCACTCTATTATGTCTGCTTGATGTTACTGTATTGTATTTAAATAATTGTAAGTTATGTGCTGGGAGCTCAGTGTTCATGTGAGAGGTCTCCTATTCAGAAAATAATTACAAAGCTCCTGTGTCCTGAATGTTCAAGGACAAAGTTTTTGCACTTCAGTTAATGTGTAGAAGACAATGTTGTTCACAGAATTAAATGTGACATTTGAAGTGAGTCTTATTTTCCTCATTTTGTGTAATGCCTTTGAATAATATGGGGGACATGAATCGCAATATATCGCAGAATCGAATCACAATACTTGCTGTATCGCAATATATCGCAGAATCGAAATACTATTGAATCGTGAACCAAATATCGCAATACTATTGAATGGTCACATTTGTGCCAGTCCCCCCCCCCCTACAGACCAGACGTACCTGCAGGCTGTTTCCTCTCTGCCTCTCTCTCACCACACCCAGCTCCCACTGGGACTCGCCCACGTGCTTCCCCAGCGCCGCCTGCAGGAGGCGACACTCGCAGCGAGCCAGGTAGAAGGCGCAGGCCAGGCGCAGGAGGTCGTCCAGGGAGGCGGAGCTGGTCCGGAGCTCCTGGAGGAACAGCTGCTCCTGGGAGCTGGGCCGGTAGCCCAACAGACCGAAGAGCTTCTCGATCTGAGGCGTGGACAGCACCGGCTTGATGAAGTGGGTGAAAGTCCCAGAATACATCTGAGACAAGAAACACACAAACACACAAACACACAAACACACAAACACACAAACACACAAACACACAAACACACAAACACACAAACACACAAACACACAAACATACAAACACACAAACACACAGACACACAAACACACAAACACACAAACACACAAACATACAAACATACAAACACACAAACACACAAACACACAAACACACAAACATACAAACACACAAACACACAGACACACAAACACACAAACACACAAACACACAGACACACAAACACACAGACACACAAACACACAAACACACAAACACACAAACATACAAACACACAAACACACAAACACACAAACATACAAACACACAAACACACAGACACACAAACACACAAACACACAAACACACAGACACACAAACACACAGACACACAAACACACAAACACACAAACACACAAACATACAAACATACAAACACACAAACACACAAACACACAAACACACAAACACACAAACACACAGAGTTAGGAACTGCTTTCACCTTTATCATTTCATATTCAACCAGGAAGAAAGATATAGATAGATAGATAGATGGATGGATAGATGGATAGATATATAGATATATAGATATATAGATAGACAGATAAATAGATAGATAGATAGATGGATAGATGGATAGATGGATAGATGGATAGATGGATAGATGGATAGATGGATAGATGGATAGATAGATGGATAGATGGATAGATAGACAGATAGACAGATAGACAGATGGACAGATGGACAGATGGACAGATGGACAGATGGATAGATGGATGGATAGATGGATAGATGGATAGATGGATAGATGGATAGATGGATAGATGGATGGATAGATGGATAGATGGATAGATGGATAGATGGATGGATGGATAGATGGATAGATAGATAGATAGATGGATAGATGGATGATAGATGGATAGATAGATGGATAGATAGATGGATAGATGGATAGATAGATGGATAGATAGATGGATAGATGATATATGGATAGATGGATAGATAGAAGGATGGATAGATGGATAGATGGATAGATGGATAGATGGATAGATGGATAGATGGATGGATAGATAGATAGATAGACAGATAAATAGATGGATAGATAGATAGACAGATAGACAGATAGATGGATGGATAAAAATATTGAGGTAGAAAGAATAAAAACAGAAACACAAGATAAATAGGTAGATAAGGTGCAGTGGCAAGATGATGGTAATAGTACTGATGATATGATGGTAATGTTATTGTTAGACAGTATATAAAAATAGTACAGTATATATAGTATATAATATAACATAATATATATTTAAATATGATAGTAATTATACCAATATAATAGCAGTATATAATAAATATGGCAACAGTATATATAATAATAGTAAATATAATAATAATAATATGTACACATGTATAAATATGTGTATATAGACTTATATATACAAAGAATATACAGAGAGTATGATATAATATGATATGATAAATAGTAGAGGTATAAATATAAGTATTTGACTATACAATAGATAATATAATATACTATGAGTGTAAGAATATGTAGACAGAGTGTGCAAAAGACAATAATATTGTATAAAATGATATATAATATCAATATGGTTTATATGAACACATATCACATATGATGTGAAGTAGGTGTATATGGAGCGGAGTGTTGTGTGTTGTGTAGTCCTCATATCAGAGGTCCTGAACCATGTGCGTCCCCAGGTTGTGGACCCACCTTGACGACCTTGTACTCGTGCCTCCAGGGCCCGAGGTACAGGTTGAGAGCCGCTTGCTCCAGGACCTCGAACGCTTTCCCCAGGTCCTGCAGGCGACCTCTGGATCTGACCTTCGACCCCCTGGCAGCGGCTGGCGGCGCCTTGAGCGACTCCTCCATCACCTCCAGCGGATCCAGACCCAGGCAGTGGGCGTCCTGAGCGTCGGCCTCCGTCAGCCGAGCCTCCACCTGCCTCCACAGCTCCTGGTCTCCACATGCGTGGCTGGAGCCCCGGCCCAGGATCTGCTGCTCCAGGCTCAGCTCGTAGGCCTGCAGCAGATCCCGGGCTCGCTGCCTGGAGCTGCTCATCTCTGGAGGTCAGCTGAGATCCTGCAGGAGGGAGGAGAGGAGGTGAGAGTCTGGAGACAGCTTCCTGATCCACGGATCCACTGGACCACCTCAGATCCACTGAACCACCTCAGATCCACTGAACCACCTCAGATCCAGTGAAACACCTCAGATCCACTGAACCACCTCAGATCCACTGAACCACCTCAGATCCACTGAACCACCTCAGATCCACTGAACCACCTCAGATCCACTGAACCACCTCAGATCCACTGAACCACCTCAGATCCACTGAGGTGGCCACCTCAGATCCACTGAACCACCTCAGATCCACTGAACCACCTCAGATCCACCTCAGATCCAGTGAACCACCTCAGATCCAGTGAACCACCTCAGATCCAGTGAACCACCTCAGATCCAGTGAACCACCTCAGATCCACTGAACCACCTCAGATCCACTGAACCACCTCAGATCCACCTCAGATCCACTGAACCACCTCAGATCCACTGAACCACCTCAGATCCACTGAACCACCTCAGATCCACCTCAGATCCACTGAACCACCTCAGATCCACTGAACCACCTCAGATCCACTGAACCACCTCAGATCCAGTGAACCACCTCAGATCCAGTGAACCACCTCAGATCCACTGAACCACCTCAGATCCACTGAACCACCTCAGATCCACTGAACCTCCACTGATCCACCTCAGATCCACTGAATCACCTCAGATCCACTGAACCACCTCAGATCCACTGAACCACCTCAGATCCACCTCAGATCCACTGATCCACCTCAGATCCACTGAACCACCTCAGATCCACTGAACCACCTCAGATCCACTGAACCACCTCAGATCCACTGAACCACCTCAGATCCACTGAACCACCTCAGATCCAGTGAACCACCTCAGATCCACTGAACCACCTCAGATCCAGTGGTTTAAAGTCTGGATTCATACAGAAACTGTTTCCTCTATATTCAATATTCAATCAAAAGAACAATTAATAAAACAACAAACTACATCAGCTCTAAAACAGCTTTAGGCTCAGATCCAGAGTTCAAACCCGAAAGTGAAACTCAGCAGCTGAACAGAAGTGAAGGAAACAACTTTAACTGAGAGAAGTTATAAAGGATAAACTGAATCTATAACTTGAGGAGACTCACTCTGTCGTTAGCTTGATGCTAGGCTAACTTGTTTTTAAACTTGACACCAAACTTCCTTTAAATCTGCGCTGATTTAAAACCCGTCGCTACCCGTCCAGGTTCCTCTCGACTGGTTCTGAGGAAGCTGGACTGGTTCTGATGAAGCCGGACTGGTTCTCAGGAAACCGGACTGGTTCTCAGGGAGCTGGACTGGTTCTTCTTCTTCAGGTCCAACCAACAGAACCACTGACTCTCAGGCCACATTGTTAAACATGTGGGGAAAGTCCCAGGAAGTGACAGCACGTCTCAGCACAAGAGGACAAAGCTCACACGAAGGACTTGTCCCTGGTGTCCCGGGTCGATCCCGAATCACAAGAGGACTGGAGCTGAACTTGGATCTGTTCTGGTTCCGGTTCCAGACGTGATCCGGTTCCCACGAAACGACGAACAACGTTAAACCGGTGTATTCCTGAAGCAGCCGTCGGGCTACCAGAGAAGCTAAGCTAACACAGCTAGGCTAACACAGCTAAGCTAACACACAGCTGGAGGACAGACAGACCGAGGATCTGTGGTGTGTGTAAAACTCACCTGAGTGTGTGTCTGTGTGTGTCTGTGGGAGAGTGTGTGTCGGTGAATCACGTCACACACTTCCGGTCGTCAAAGGAAAGTAAACACTGTCACGTGACAGATGCGCACGGTCAAGGGGGGCGGAGTCTATCTGAGCGTTTCTAAATTAAAAATCAGATCAAAACAGAGGGAAACTATGAATATTTCAACGAAGTGAAACTATTTAGTTGACTATTGAAAAATTATGAAGAAGCTGCATCAGAACTGTTCTATTCCAAATAAGAAGTTACAGGGATGATCATATACAAAAAATAAAGAAGGAACAAGATATAAATAATTGTATTCCAATAAAAGGTAGAGAGCTAAATCTATTTTAACCATAGGCTGTATATAAGTTTTATTACATCTTCGCTTTCTTATATCTTCTTTTCTTACAGAACAATATAACTGTCTGTACAGAGACAAGGGACAAAGAGAAAAGCCTCGTAAACATCTCTAAATACATTAGAATCAAATTAATTATTATTATCAATTCAAAAGTATTCTCTGTCATCTTTTACAATTGATTCTAGTTTTGAAGATTTTGATTGAAATTAACCTTCATTTAATAAAAAATATGATTTCACGGTGTTGATGTGATTTGTAAAATAAATCCAGAATCAGTGCGCGAGACCACACATAAAATATATAATATTTATATATATTACATTATGATCACACTTATTTAGAGTGTTGAATGCTTATTTTCCACTAGAGGGCAGCAATTCACCTTTAAGAGACTCCACAGTCTCTCACACGCACACACACACACACACACAAGTTAACTACTTATCTTACTCTTATACTAACATTAACCTTAAAATACATCTTCACCCTAAATTTAAACATTTACATTATTAGTTATTTGAACGTGAGTAATATCTAGAAACACAAACACAAACACACACACACACACACATATACACACCCACACACGCACACAAACACACACACATGCACACAAGTTAACTACTTATCTTACTCTTACTCTTACATAAACCTTAAAATACTTCTTCACCCTAAATTTAAACATTTACATTATTAGTTCTTTGAACGTAAGTAATATCTGGAAACACACACACAAACACACACACACACACACACACACACACACACAAACACACACACACATACACACACACACGCACACAAGTTAACTACTTATCTTACTCTTACTCTTACATAAACCTTAAAATACTTCTTCACCCTAAATTTAAACATTTACATTATTAGTTCTTTGAACGTAAGTAATATCTGGAAACACACACACACACACACACGCACACACACACACACACACACACGCACATACACACACAAGTTAACTACTTATCTTATTCTTACACTAACATTAACCTTAAAACCCTTCTTCACCCTAAATTTAAACATTTACATTATTAGTTCTTTGAACGTGAGTAATATCTGGAAACACACACACACAAACACACACACACACACACACACACACACACACACACACAAGTTAACTACTTATCTTACTCTTACTCTTTCATAAACCTTAAAATACTTCTTCAACCTAAATTTAAACATTGATATTATTAGTTCTTTGAACGTGAGTAATATCTGGAAACACAAACACACACACACAAACACACACACACACAAACACACACACACGCACACAAGTTAATTACTTATCTTACTCTTACACTAACATTAACAGTAAAACACATTTTCACCCTAAATTTAAACATTTACATTATTAGTTCTTTGAACGTGAGTAATATCTGGAAACACACACACACACACACAAACACACAAACACACACACACACACACACGCACACACGCACACACACACAGGTTGGTTCAGTGTCCTGTTTGAGGACATAGCAGCAGCCGGACCTTAGATCCACACTAATGGCTTATCTGTGTTTCCTTAAACCATCCACACGGAAGCACTGATGGGATCTACACACACACACACACACACACACACACACACACACACACACACACACACACACACACACAAACACACACACACACACACACACATATATACCTACACACATAAAAACACACACACACACACACACACACAGCCCTTCACCTTGATTATAATCTGACCCTTATAATAGACCTCTCACCGGTCCCCACACAGATAGTGAGACAGGTGCACAGGGTGGTGGGGTGAGCTTGTTTTGCTGACCTGCGGGCGGGGCCTCGGTGACAGTGGCTGGGGGGGGGGGGGGGGGGGGCGGGGGCGGACCTGAGGCTCAGTTAAAAGCCTCCCTGGTTCCTCTGCGGTCACAAGTGAGCGCTCCATCCTTCAGCCGCGCACAGGATGTCCAACTCGAGCAGGGTGGTGCTGGCGCTGGGGGGGGCGGGGACGGTGGGCTCCGGGGTCGTCAAGGCTCTGCTGGACAAAGGTAAGGAGACACCTGGGGACACCTGGTGGAGACACATGGAGACACACGGAGACAGAGAGGAGAGACATGGAGACACATGGAGACAGAGAGGAGACACACGGAGACACATGGAGACACAGAGAGACACATGGAGACACACAGAGACACACAAAGGCACACGGACACACACAGAGACACCTGGAGACACACAGAGACACACGGACACACACAAAGACACACGTAGAGACATAGAGACACATGGGGACACCCAGAGACACACAAAGACACACGGACACACACAGAGACACATGGAGACACATGGAGACACATGGAGACACATGGAGACACACGGAGACACACAAAGACACACGGACACACAAAGAGACACCTGGAGACACCCGGAGACACACAAAGACACACGGACACACACAGAGACACCTGGAGACACACGGACACACACAGAGACACCTGGAGACACCCAGAGACACACAAAGACACACGGACACACACAGAGACACCTGGAGACACACGGACATACAGAGAGACACCTGGAGACACACGGAGACACACGGACACACACGGACACACACGGAGACACATGGAGACAGAGACCGAGTGGAGGTCTAAAGAAACTCTGTGATCTTACATCCATGGGAATCTGGAGACACTTTTACGCACACTTTTACGCACAGTTTTACGCACAGTTTTACGCACAGTTTTACGCACAGTTTTACGCACAGTCCAAGTGTCCCATGAGGAACTCCATGACGTCAAACTGCTCTGTAGATGTTTTTAGTCTTTATGAGCATTTTGAACATGTTCTGCATTTCAATAGTTTAATATCTACTGTTTGAATGGATGTTTATTAATCATATTTCCCTGACATCCATGTTCGGTCTTTATGAAATTATGGAACAAACTGAGATGTTCAGATGTTTTATTCGAACACGTCCCTGAAAACAGTCAAAGTTCATGAGAATCGTAGAATCATCGTTTCCATGTTGAAGATTATAAACTTCATCAATTAGCAAAAAGTATAAATGTAGATCCTGAAGTTTGCAAATATTAAAATCAGCTCAGTATGAATTGCAGTGATAAAATTTTTTTACACTTAAATAACAGAGGAGTCGTATATGTACACAGAGCATGTGGGACATCTTCATACAGTGTGGACAATATGAATCATCTTTAACTATTTAAAATACAACAACTGTAAAAGGAACTTTGGAAACAAATATCAAAAATATAACAACACACAGAAACAATAATGTAAATGTAAATATCTGTGTTTGAGGGTTTTCCCTGAGATTAAGATCATTTTTCATAATTTCATCAGTGTGATATTTGAACTGATCTTCACATTAGCATCCATAACAACATCTGCTGGTTGGACGCTGCGATGATCGTTTACAATCGTTGACTTTATGATTTCCACGTTGCATGTTTGAACGGAGCAGTTACCATCTGCTGCCCCCCCCCCCTTGACCTTGATACACAGATCGTTTTCATGTGAGCGGGATTAGACCTAAAGGTGCTGGTCCACAACATAGATTAATGTACGTGTGTGTGTGTGTGTCTGTGTGTGTGTGTGTGTGTGTGTGTGTGTGTCTGTGTGTGTGTGTGTGTGTGTCTGTGTGTGTGTGTGTGTGTGTCTGTGTGTGTGTCTGTGTGTGTGTGTGTGTGTGTAGGTTTTAAGGTGGCAGTGATCTCCAGGGACAGCAGCCGACTGGAGAGACTCCGGACGTTCATCTCTCCGAGCACAAAGGAAAACCTCACCACTCTAGTGGGGGATGTGGGTAAGATTCCTTCCTTCCTTCCTTCCTTCCTTCCTTCCTTCCTTCCTTCCTTCTTTCCTTCCTTCTTTCCTTCCTTCCTTCCTTCCTTCCTTCCTTCCTTCCTTCCTTCCTTCCTTCCTTCCTTCCTTCCTTCCGTCCGTCCGTCCTTCCTTCCTTCCTTCCTTCCTTCCTTCCTTCCTTCCTTCCTTCCTTCCGTCCGTCCGTCCGTCCGTCCGTCCGTCCTTCCTTCCATCCTTCTTTCCTTCCTTCCTTCCTTCCTTCCTTCCTTCCTTCCTTCCTTCCTTCCTTCCTTCCTTCCTTCCTTCCTTCCTTCCTTCCTTCCTTCCTTCCTTCCTTCCTTCCTTCCTTCCTTCCTTCCTTCCTTCCTTCCTTCCTTCCTTCCTTCCTTCCTTCCTTCCTTCCTTCCTTTCTTCCTTCCTTCCTTCCTTCCTTCCTTCCTTCCTTCCTTCCTTCCTTCCTTCCTTCCTTCCTTCCTTCCTTCCTTCCTTCCGTCCTTCCTTCCTTCCTTCCTTCCTTCCTTCCTTCCTTCCTTCCTTCCTTCCTTCCTTCCTTCCTTCCTTCCTTCCTTCCTTCCTTCCTTCCTTCCTTCCTTCCTTCCTTCCTTCCTTCCTTCCTTCCTTCCTTCCTTCCTTCCTTCCGTCCTTCCTTCCTTCCTTCCTTCCGTCCTTCCTTCCTTCCTTCCTTCCTTCCTTCCTTCCTTCCTTCCTTCCTTCCTTCCTTCCTTCCTTCCTTCCTTCCTTCCTTCCTTCCTTCCTTCCTTCCTTCCTTCCTTCCTTCATTCCTTCCTTCCCTTCTTCCTTCCTTCCTTCCTTCCTTCCTTCCTTCCTTCCTTCCTTCCTTCCTTCCTTCCTTCCTTCCTTCCTTCCTTCCTTCCTTCCTTCCTTCCTTCCTTCCTTCCTTCCTTCCTTCCTTCCTTCCTTCCTTCCTTCCTTCCTTCCTTCCTTCCTTCCTTCCTTCCGTCCTTCCTTCCATCCTTCCTTCCTTCCTTCCTTCCTTCCTTCCTTCCTTCCTTCCTTCCTTCCCTCCCTCTTTCTATCCATCACCAAAATTACAAATTCTATATGACTAAAATTAAAATATCAAGATCACGATGCCACCAAAATAGAATAAATATGAATCTCCCTCCATTTTATTCTGGTGACAGTGAACGACGTCAATCATAAACGATCAATATCAACCTTCAGGAAACTGTGTGAGTCAAACAACAGTCGCACAAACCGGTTTGAGCTGATGTGTCCTCGTGTGTGTTCCAGGGTCCGAGGAGGGGGCGGAGCTAGCCAAGCAGGCGCTGCTGGACGCCGTGGGGAAGGTGACGGACGTGGTTTCCTCTCTGGGCTTCAGCTGGTGGCAGGGAGGCCCCCCCCACACGCAGTCCGTCAAGGAGCTCCAGTGGGTGAGAGACACACACATGGAACCAGCAGGTGGAGCAGGACGATCTGTCCTCCGTCTCCGGATGAAGACACATTTAAATTCACTCGATCAAATCCTCATCATCATCCAAGCTCCACACACTGTAAACATCAGATCTCTGAACATGTCGGATTGTTAAATGTTAATTATTCTCCACTTCCTGTCTCACGATACGTCCTGGATCCTGAGTTGGACTCGCTCCTGAAAAATGTCTCATCCTGGAAATCCGTCCTGAACTTCTTCTGTAATCTTTCTTAAAAACACACAAACAAAAAAACAAAAACCTAATCCTAAATAATAGACGATTTAATTTGATTTTGCAAAACAAAAGACCAAAAATGTATATTTCCTTCACCAGAATAAAAAACATGAGGTTTAATCTCAGTGAAATCTTTTAAAAGTATTAAAAATGGAACAAACTGAAGTTGTTGAAGATCCTAAAATGTGACGTGAAGTCTTTTCTTTGACACTTTTGTCTACAAGCGTCTCTTCTGGTAGATTCTTCTGTTTTTCATCTTGTCTGAGACTTGTCCTCCCTCCTGGTGCCCCCCCCCCCTTCAGGTGATGGAGACCCTCCTCTTCAGCACGTTTGTCTCATGGAAGACCTTCTTCCCGCTGGTGAGGGACGACGCCCACTGCACCTACACCTTCATCACAGGTGAGACCTTCACTTTCTGCTCGATGCTCCACAGAAACTCTGAGAGAACTGAGCTCAAGTGTTATTTCTGTTTTTACATTTCAGGCTTTGTTCTAAACACAAGGAAACATGAGGAATAAAATCTTTATGGTTTAATATGAAGTATTTTCAGTAGCATCATGAGCAGGAACTTCAATTAATATGACAAAGTCTGTATTATTATTATCGTATTGAAGACAATATACAGTAGACATACTTTTACTTTTAAGACTTTAAGTATTTTTAAATGCAAGTACTTACTTTTACTCAAGTAGAAAAGTGAATTGGGAACTTCTACCCTCACTTTAGTTCCTCTTTGTTTATTTATTTGTGTGTTGGTTTGTTCGGATGTTGGTGGAACTTCCTCAGGATTTATCTCAAGAACAGAGTTTAACGTTTAAAGTGACGTTTAATAAAACATCTCTGACAAACATTTGAAACATCCATCCAGAAGTTTGTTTCTTTGCTGATCAGAAGCATCTCGACTGAATCTCCTCCATGTTAACTGTTGTCGTGTTGGCATTGTGGTTGTGTTGTCTTCTGCATTAACGCCACCTGGTGGACATGAGTGGAACAGCTTGTAGTTTTACGCTCTCTTCCTCTCTGTGCCTCAGGAGGAGCAGGAGATAAGATGCTGATGCCAGGAACTGGTTTCCTGACGGTGGGAGCTGCCAGCGCTCTGGCTTTCTGCCAGGTTCTACGAGAGGAGTACCCCGACGTCCCCTGTAAACTGAACCAGGTGAGGCCCTGTCGGTGTGACCTCTGGGTGAGAGGTGTGACCTCTGTGTGAGAGGTGTGACCTCTGTGTGAGAGGTGTGACCTCTGGGTGAGAGATGTGACCTCTGGGTGAGAGGTGTGACCTCTGTGTGACCTCTGTGTGAGAGATGTGACCTCTGGGTGAGAGGTGTGACCTCTGTGTGAGAGGTGTGACCTCTGTGTGACCTCTGGGTGAGAGGTGTGACCTCTGTGTGAGAGGTGTGACCTCTGTGTGAGAGGTGTGACCTCTGTGTGAGAGGTGTGACCTCTGGGTGAGAGGTGTGACCTCTGGGTGAGAGATGTGACCTCTGTGTGAGAGGTGTGACCTCTGTGTGAGAGGTGTGACCTCTGGGTGAGAGATGTGACCTCTGTGTGAGAGGTGTGACCTCTGGGTGAGAGGTGTGACCTCTGGGTGAGAGATGTGACCTCTGTGTGAGAGGTGTGACCTCTGTGTGAGAGGTGTGACCTCTGGGTGAGAGGTGTGACCTCTGTGTGAGAGGTGTGACCTCTGTGTGAGAGATGTGACCTCTGTGTGAGAGGTGTGACCTCTGGGTGAGAGGTGTGACCTCTGGGTGAGAGATGTGACCTCTGTGTGAGAGGTGTGACCTCTGGGTGAGAGGTGTGACCTCTGTGTGAGAGATGTGACCTCTGTGTGAGAGGTGTGACCTCTGTGTGAGAGATGTGACCTCTGTGTGAGAGATGTGACCTCTGTGTGAGAGATGTGACCTCTGTGTGAGAGATGAGACCTCTGTGTGAGAGATGAGACCTCTGTGTGAGAGGTGTGACCTCTGTGTGAGAGGTGTGACCTCTGGGTGAGAGATGTGACCTCTGTGTGAGAGATGTGACCTCTGTGTGAGAGATGTGACCTCTGGGTGAGAGGTGTGACCTCTGGGTGAGAGGTGTGACCTCTGTGTGAGAGGTGTGACCTCTGGGTGAGAGATGTGACCTCTGTGTGAGAGATGTGACCTCTGTGTGAGAGGTGTGACCTCTGTGTGAGAGGTGTGACCTCTGTGTGAGAGATGTGACCTCTGTGTGAGATGTGACCTCTGTGTGAGAGGTGTGACCTCTGTGTGAGAGATGTGACCTCTGTGTGAGAGATGAGACCTCTGTGTGAGAGATGTGACCTTGATGTGAGAGATGTGACCTCTGTGTGAGATGTGTGACCTCTGTGTGACCTCTGTGTGACCTCTGTGTGAGAGGTCTGGATCAGGTGTTTGAAAGCGTTTCTCTTGGTTCCGGTGGCAGGTGAAGATCAACACAGGCGTAGCGGCTCCAGAGCGGATGGCTCCTGGTTACCTGAACCATCTGGACCTGGGCGAAACTGTCGCCGCCCTGGTGGAGAAGAGAGACACCTCCCACAAGGTCTTCAACATCCGCTGCCCTGCTGACCTCAAAACCGTCCTTCTGGAGAGGAACCTGTAGACTCGCAGACGCCACCTTGTGGTCACAGTCTGCTCTGACTCGACTCTCTAGAAGCAGATGTGTGTTCTCTTCTCTCACGGCTCTGAACCGTCCTTGCACATCTTCATCTGACTTGTTGTATATCTTTTAAACTAACACTGTAAACGTCGTCCCGCTCCTTGTTCTTAGATCTTAGCTACGTTTACTTTGCATGAACTGTTGTGACGCTTGTAAAAAAAATAACACAAAGGATTTATTATACTTGTCCTCTCATTGTTTCCTGTTTCTATACAAACATCCCACCACAGTTCTGACTCATCATCACAGGAACAAACAATACAACAGCTTCTCTGTGGATCTACTGAACATCTGAGACTCAATCTTCTTTCCTTCCTGATGGTCAAAGAGAATCTGTAGAATGTGGAGTTTTCTGCATGTTCACATAAAGTTTATTGTTACTCTACTGATTGACACATGATGCAATACACAAGTTAAGTGAGGATCTGTAAATACTAGATTTATACGATTTTAAATGTTTAAATGTTGGAAGACTGGAGGTGAAATAACTTAAACTTAGAGACCTGAGATGTTTAGGACTTTGAGATTCAGACAGAAAGTCTCAAAAAGTCGAGGACCTTCTCTCCTAACTCCAGAAATCTGCTCCTGTATGTGTCACATGTCTTCATCTCATCGGCTTCTCTCTTCTCGTGTGTGTTGCTGAACGAAAGTGATGTTGTGGAGATAAAGAACCGACCTGTCACTCAGGCATGGCCGAGTGTTTCAGAGCTGGTCGGACAAAAAAAGAGAGAAAAGTTCAAATCCTTCACAAACTCGTCCAACTGTTTAAAGTTCAGCTTCTATAGAACGATCCCAACGAGCTGCTGCATGAACACGGATCCAGACGTTGATTCAAAACTCTCTGTAACGATTCTATCAAGTTAAACAAAACATTTATCAATAAACACGTTATCTTCCATCGTGTTGTCTTTTTATCAACACTGAGGATGAAGTTAATTCAACTGCAGACACACAACAAGTTGTTGCTTCTTAAGAACAGAGTTAGTTTGACAGGTTTTCGTCCCCTAGCGTGATTCTGTCCCGGTCCGAGGAACCAGTGCGGACCCCCTATAGGTCCCTTTGTCCGTCCCCCTTTGTCCCGGGCAGCGTGTCCCTCGGATGAACCGAGGCAGCAGACGGGATATTGTCGTCTTGTTGTAACGTCCGGTTGTATACAGTCGTATTGTTGTCTCATATAATGTCCTGCTAATGGATTCATGCTCCCACAATAAGAATGTAAATTTGTTTTGCCAATAAAAGATCCGGACGAGGTTTGATGGGGACGACTGGGATTGGTCAAGAGGGAGAGTGGTCGTGGTTGGGGGGGCCGGGAGGGGGGGCAGGCTGGGTGGGGGGGGGCCTGTTCACACAGTTGTTGTTTCCAACTTGTCGCCCCACGGCTCAATTAGGCCAAATGATGATTAAACCCACTGGGCCCCACTTTCTCTTTCTCTCCCCCCTGAAAGGAAGCGGGCGAACAAGCGGCGGCCATGTTCGCCCTCCGCCGATGACTCATCTCATTCTAATAGGAAACGAAAACTGTCTTTTGTTCCCGAGGGGCCAGGGTCTGCCTAACGAGGCTGGACAGGGCGGGGGGGGGGGCAGCCCGAGGAGGAAACGCTAGCGACAGACTCACGGAGAGAAGATCGGAACAGAGGAGCGTTTGTTCGTCGGGGGGGGAAACGTGGGATCGTGACTCTGCAGAGGTGCAGAGGTCAATGAGTGCGTCTGACCTCCACCGGGGTTCAGACCGAAATATCTCAACTATTATAAGAAACGTTAATGATCCGTGAATCAACAAATGCTCCAAATCAAACCAATCACACCAGCACAGCGACGTGTGAGCCAATCAGAGGCCGGACGCTAGTGATGGGAAGTTCGGAGCATTTTACCGACTCGGTTCTTTGAATCTCGTTCAATGATGGATGATTTGAAATGGTCATTTATTATCACACTAGCATTTAATTATCAAACAATTACGCTGCACTGAACTGTAAGTAAAGTACAAAAAAGTAAACCTTTAATTATTACTTGTGAACGAATATCTTTCACGTCTTACTAAACCCAGTCACGCGAAAGTGAACGAGGTAAACAAATCCTTTCTGTTTCCTCTTCTGAGTCGATGCAGGTCACGTGAAAAATGATCCAAAGACTCGTAACCGAAAACCCAGTCGGGAAATGAACGAATCATTTCTGTTTCCTTGACTGAGCCGATATTCAGGGTTATTACAGACACTATTACATACACTTACACTATTACAGACATTGTTTCACTTCTTTTGTTACTGGACTAAATTTAATTCATTTAAAAGAGTAAATTTAAGAAAAACAAAGCAAACAAAATAAAATGACAAAATATAAAACTGGTTGCTCTGCAGTGAGAAGATGAGGAGTCTGCTCAGGATGTGGATTCATAACACTCATAATAATATAATAACTGCTCAGTCTCTAGTTTAATAGCACATTATAAAACCTCCTTCCTGGACATCAAGTTGGTTTCATGTTATTTTCGTCTCATTCGTCTAAAGACACATTTTTAAGTTCAAGCTATAATGACACTCATCTCAATTTGAAGTTGATCCGATGAAAACCCTGGTACAAGTGTATCAAAGAAAAAATGTGGAATATGGCCAAAATGGCCACTAAATGCAAAATAGCAGGCTTCCTGTTGTGTTTTTCCAATTGCACCAAGGGACTTTTTTGTTTGTCTGGTCATGATACACCTGTATATCGATTTTTGTGAAGATAGGTCAATGGGAACACCTTCCGGGGGTCTCGGGCTGTCTCGGGGGGGCACCGTTGAGCCATTTTGCGACGCCCATTGAAAATTCCTTCAGAATACGTAAATTTTCACCACTTTCTAACTTTCTGCAAATTTTGGTAAGAAGTTGAGTATGGTAAAGCCCTCAAAAAGCCAATTCATTTGCCTGAATAATAATAATAATAACAAGACATAAAGTTTCCTTTGATCTAGGAAGACTGAAATCAAAGGATTCATGGTCCATGTATGTCCGCGTTACAGAACATCATGTTTTAATGGCGTGTAATCAAACTTTGACACCACGCCACGGTCACACTGTGTGATTAAAAAAAAATCCGTCAGTCAGTTTTTATCTCCATCTTGTCGTGATGACACTCATCTCAATTTGAAGTTGATCCGATGAAAACCCTGGTACAAGTGTATCAAAGAAAAAATGTGGAATATGGCCAAAATGGCCACTAAATGCAATATAGCAGGCTTCCTGTTGTGTTTTTCCAATTGCACCCAGAGACTTTTTTGTTTGTCTGGTCATGATACACCTGTATATCGATTTTTGTGAAGATAGGTCAATGGGAACACCTTCCGGGGGTCTCGGGCTGTCTCGGGGGGCACCGTTGAGCCATTTTGCGACGCCCATTGAAAATTCCTTCAGAATACGTAAATTTTCACCACTTTCTAACTTTCTGCAAATTTTGGTAAGAAGTTAAGCATTTTAAAGCCCTCAAAAAGCCAATTCATTTGCCTGAATAATAATAATAATAATAATAATTAAAGCCCTCAAAAAGCCAATTCATTTGCCTGAATAATAATAATAATAATAATTAAAGCCCTCAAAAAGCAAATTCATTTGCCTGAATAATAATAAGAAAGAATAAGTATCAAATGTGATTCAACTTGTAACAAGAATAATATAAAATTTTTAGGGCTGCAAAGCAGCACTGGGTGGGCCCGAGCACATCCATTTTGAAGCGTTGCATGCTTTTTGTCTGAAAAAACTAAAATAACCAGTTCTGAGAGAGAGAGACGTAACCTTTGCAAAACATAAAGTTTCCTTTGATCTAGGAAGACTGAAATCAAAGGATTCATGGTCCATGTATGTCCGCGTTACAGAACATCGTGTTTTAATGGCGTGTAATCAAACTTTGACGCCACGCCACGGTCACACCGTGTGATTAAAAAAAAATCCGTCAGTCAGTTTTTATCTCCATCTTGTTGTGATGACACTCATCTCAATTTGAAGTTGATCCGATGAAAACCCTGGTACAAGTGTATCAAAGAAAAAATGTGGAATATGGCCAAAATGGCCACTTAATGCAAAATAGCAGGCTTCCTGTTGTGTTTTTACAATTGCACCAAGAGACTTTTTTGTTTGTCTGGTCATGATACACCTGTATATCGATTTTTGTGAAGATAGGTCAATGGGAACACCTTCCGGGGGTCTCGGGCTGTCTCGGGGGGCACCGTTGAGCCATTTTGCGACGCCCATTGAAAATTCCTTCAGAATACGTAAATTTTCACCACTTTCTAACTTTCTGCAAATTTTGGTAAGAAGTTGAGCATGTTAAAGCCCTCAAAAAGCCAATTCATTTGCCTGAATAATAATAATAATAATAATCCTTACAATTTCAATAGGGTCTCACCAGACACCTTTGATGTCTGTGCTCGGGCCCTAAAAACACACCACAGTCTCTCAGGTCTGCACGGAGTTAAAAACCAAACTGTTAGATCTTGAAAACAAATTTAAAAGTATGAACTCATCAATATGTCTGGTGGTCAGCTTCAGGGATAAAGAGGACAACTTGTTGACTTGTTGACAGAGTAAGATTCAAACGAATGGAAACAGAATGTCCTGCTTCTCGTCTTCATGGCACCGGAGGATTCTACGGATCAGGATCAGGATGAAACTCAGACCGGTTCAGTGTTGACGAGTTGAAAGACTCCAAACCACTCCTCTGCTTCGGATTAAAACCTGGAGCAGCTGAGATGATGATGATGAGGTCTAAACGTCTCCAGAGCCTCGTGTCCCGCCAGCCGCCAGCTGTGAGGTCGGAGGGAACTCTCACGCCATCTCCACCCGGGCGCCTCCCATCACGCCGAGGAGCCACAACCACCGACGCACAATTAAAACGCTCGTAAACAGACAAACGTCCCAAAGCAGCTTCAAACTAATGGGTTCAAAATGTGGTTTAGGTTTCACAGGGTGAGAGATGTTGGGAGGAGAGGACTCACAGTTCTATCAGGACGGAGAAATAATGTTTCCAGTGGTCAGTTAAAGATAAATCCTCTATTGCTTTTTAAATTATGTAAACGATATAAACTTCTTTGTGGGTGTCAACCTTTGCAAATGATATGTCTCCACGGGAAAGATTCAAAAACCTTCTCAACAAAGCTGCTGAGCTTTTAATATATAATGTTTGATACAGTGAGATTCAACCTGCACATCGTGAACTACTGGACCTTCACTTGTT
This sequence comes from Limanda limanda, assembly GCF_963576545.1. NCBI lineage: Eukaryota > Metazoa > Chordata > Actinopteri > Pleuronectiformes > Pleuronectidae > Limanda > Limanda limanda. The sequence goes on along the minus strand of NC_083643.1, from coordinate 1,511,729 downwards.
AAAGGAGCTGCTCAGGATCTGATGGTTCTGGATGTGACTGGTTGAGTGAACAGGTCCAGTTGAGTGACCAGTAAGTGACCAGTGGGTGAAACCACCACACATCACATCATTATTTCTCTTCATTGACTCTTCTCTCAAACACTGAATCTCTCATTACCAGGCGTTCACAGTAAATTAGTTTAATAATGAAATAATATTCACATTATAACAAAATGTACAATTCATTTACACGAGTGGTTTCAGCCACTTTGCAAAATATCACAGCGTTCTGCCATTTACATTATAATTACATTCAGGGTTATTACATACACTTGTGTTTTTAGTAGTTATGTAAAAATAACAGACATTGTTTCACTTCTTTTGTATCTGGACTAAATTTAATTCATGTTAAAAAGTAAATTAAAGAAAAACAAAGCCAACAAAATAAAATGACAAAATATAAAACTGTGGTTGCTCTGCAGTGAGAAGATGAGAAGTCTGCTCAGGATGTGGATTCATAACACTCATAATAATATAACAACTGCTCAGTCTCTAGTTTAATAGCACAATATAAAATCTCCTTCCTGGACATCAAGTTGGTTTCATGTTATTTTCGTCTCATTCGTCTAAAGACACATTTTAAAGTTCAAGCTATAAAAACAAACCACAGTCTCTCAGGTCTGCACGGATTTAAAAACCAAACTGTTAGAAGATCTTGAAAACAAATCTAAAAGTATGAACTCATCAATATGACACAATCCCTTTACCATCGTAAGTATATAAGTATCAGTTGGGTTTTCATTGAGAAACGGGTAAAAGTATAAAATAGGCTGTGAAACTAAAAAGGTGAAATTTGAGCTTTGCTTTGTTAAAAATAAGAATGAAAAGTGAAATTCAAAAGGTCGACTGTGACTGAGGCTTGAAACACGTCTCACGGGCAAAACTCACTAACTCACAAAGTGCAACAGTTTTATAACCTACAATAAATAGCAGCTCTCATTTCTCCTGCGTGTGAAAGTTACTTCACAGCAGTTCCTCCTGTGCTCATCCACCTCCTGACCTCTCACAACTCAAATATCCAGAGTGACCCTGAACGCCTCATCAGACCAAAGTTCATTCATTAGTTCTCTAAAGTCTCCGGAGGGAAAAGCCTGATTCCAGTTCCTCAGTGTGAAGCTGGTTTTGCTGCTGTTTCCCAGATTCTGTCAATTCAGGTTTTATACAGCACCCCCCCGACGTCACATCAGTCCCATGCACTCTGATGAAGCACATGCGTTTGTCTCATTCACATTTAATCCTCAGTTCCCACAGGTCAGACTCGTTTCCTGAATGAAGGAGAAAAAAGAACAGATTTGTAAATCATACAAGTTATTTTCTTCATAAGCATCACAAGTCAAATCCCTTCAACAATCCAGTGTGAGTTCATTCTTTACACTTTGAAAACGATGTTTGACGACAACTCCTGCTCCACTGAACTCCTCATAATCTCCTTGAATTATCCAGATGTTGAAAGTCAAACATGTAGCATCTATTTATAGATTGTTACGCAACCAGACTGAGTTCCTTTAGTTTGAAAAAGCTCTGAACTCTCTCACAGTTCAAATTTAACTACTGGAACGTTCCTTAAAACCAGGACATCAAAGATATTCATCAGGTTTTCTACTTGAAAAAACATTTGTTTAACGCTAGTGGAACAGAATTACACATTTGTGATACATCTGCATAAACAGGAAACAGACAAAACCAATCAGTAAACATGACGTCACTGATACTGAGCCTCTGTTAAACTCTGTACTTTGGAAAACAGCTGAAACTCTTTGCTTGTTTTTGTTTCATACAAAACTTAAATCGTTTAATCCTTTTGTGATAATGACTGATTATGGTTCCTTGGTGAACATGAATAAATCCTCTGTGTGTTAGATCCTGTCTTTGTGTGATGATGCAGCAGAGCGGCTCTGATCTTCTGCTCTCGGCTCGTTCGGTCTGATCCTGTTGCTCCGGAGCTTTGAAACGATTTCTCTCTTTTCATCAGATCTGATAAATCTCTGGTTTGTTTTTAAAGGCTTTAACTTATTGTCCCAGTTTACTGAAGAGCATCTTTCACCTGTTTCATCCGAGCTTGTCAGCAGGAGGCGGAGCTTGCGTGGAGTGCAGCGACTCCACGTAGGCCAAGGCGCTCTGCAGCGAGGTCAGACAGTAGCCCTCCTCTCCGATCAGGTAGCTGCAACACAGACGTGACCGTGAACAACACATCTGTCAACACAACGTGAACAACACATCTGTAAACACAACGTGAACAACACATCTGTAAACACAACGTGAACAACACATCTGTAAACACAACGTGAACAACAACGAGTTCCACCGGTGATTTAACGTCTTGGACAGAAACACGAGGAGCGACTGACCAGAAGAATCTTCATCATCCACAGCCAAGCACCATAGCTGTATTTGTATTTTTATTTTTCTTATTTATTTTTTATTTTTTACTCAGATCACTACTATGCACAATAATATTCAACACTTTACATCTATATTTATATCATGGTCACTTATAATGGTTACATTGCAATATTTATATTTCCATTATGCTATCTTGTAGTATTATTTATATTATGGTCACTTACTTTTTAATTATTTTTTCTGTATCATGGTCACTACTGTTGCAATATTACTTATAATACTTTTGTTTTCATTACAATAACACTCACATCATTCCACTTTCTCCCCAGTACCTGCTTTTGCACAGTGTCTGTTTTGCAGGTTGTTTTTGTTTTCTGTATATTTTTACTCTCATTATGTGTAGTTTAGTAAGTGTATATATTTTGATCTTTTTTATTGTGCTTCGGCACTGTTATTTAAATTCTGTTTTTCTCTTATTTTGCTGTAACAAGTGAATTTCCCCGTTGTGTGGATAAATAAAGAAATCTAATTATTTCATTTAGCTGAAAACAACAAATCAGCTTTTTTTCCATTGCATGTAAAGGACCAAATATCTGTGTTAACCACATTACTGGGGAGTGAAATCAGTCAGTGAGCTGCAGCCTGGAAACACAACAGCTTGACAGAGTGACAGATCTACTTTTACATATTACTTTAGATAAGCTTCATAATCTTGGCGCGTTTCTTTATGAACTGTATTTATGACAATGAAATCTTGGGTATTAAATCAAACACAGTGGTGAGTGGTTGAGTCACACCCTCGAACCCTTCACACCCACTGAGCTGCTCAAACATCCACTGGGACTTTATCTGTATTTATTCATAGAGGAGAAAACCCAAACCCCAGATCTCCTGACCAGCCTCCTTTAACAAGGTTTGAGGCCATTTTCACATTCATGAAGTTGGACGTCAGCCTCAGAACCGTGACTCACATCGAAACCCAGACGATAATTTTGTGTATTTGTTGCAAACGATGACTCACCCTTCGTGGATGAACTCCTCCAGAGCCGCACACTCAGACAGCAGCTGAGGACACTGGCTCCGCAGGGCCACGTAGGACAGGATGGGCAGCAGGTCGTCGGCGCCGCTGTCGGACAGAAGAAGAGACGAGGGCGAGAGTCAGAGAAGAAACACAAGTCAAGAAGTGGAGCAGAAGGGAAAAGAGAGAGTGACATTAACAGTGCGTGATGGTAATGTGTTCCCCGGGGGACGGAGCGGAAGCTAAATCAAAAAGGGATGGAAGTGATAAAGCACTTTCTCTCTCCATGAGCTCTGCTGGGAGGACACAGTGCATCCTGGGAGATGATGACAGGCTGATAGCGTTCTGCCCGTGTGCAGACAGCGAGCGTTTGTTTGTCGGCGCTCACACGCTCACACGCAGGGCTCACCCGCCTTGCTTGTTGCTTTGCGTGAGAAGGCAGGTTCCTGAGGTCCCTGGCCCTGGTCTGACCCGGCCGCATGCAACTGGATACTCTCCCGCTGCAGCTCCTGGAAGGTGTGGACAGGCTCATGTAACCGCTGAGAGTCGGACCTCACACACACTTATCCCTGAGTTATAATCTTCTGAGTTCACTACTGTAAACACACACGTCGCTCGCTCCTCTCACACGAGAACTGGCGTCTCTGCATTCCAAGGAAACAATGCTCTCTTCCCACGAGCATAAATACTGATTTCAGATTTGGCTCCGTCGTGAGTTGGCAGTGTGCTGAGACTCAGTGGAGCAAAAAGGTCAAAAACAGCAGAAATGGACAGAGGGGTGAAATGATTCTTTAATTAAACGATTCTGGATTAAAGTGGCGACCGATTTAGCCGCACAATGGCACAGAGAGAAGAAAGGGACGCGGACAAAAGTGCACAAGAGAACAAATGAGGTCCCAGTCGGGTCAAGAACAAAGAACTGAAGAGAGCTGCAGCTCAGTGAAAGAACGAGAGCAGCGAGCATGTGAGAGACTGTGAATCTGATCTCAAGTGATCGGGTGTGGCAGCAGATTCAGAATTTAATACGGTTTGCAAATATAAAAGTGTCATTTCTGATCCAGTGTGTGTCTGCACAGTGTCACGTCTGGGTATAAATCTTAATATCGTGTCTCTGAAGATGTTGATAAACAGCCTGTGTCTCTGAAACAGTGAATTAAAAACAGATTAAACCATTTAATCACTTTTTATGAGTTCCAAACATTGAATGTCTTGGATAAAAAAAAAATATTTAGTCTGTCAGCTTCGTTTTTATTTGCTACATCAAACAATGACATGATGGAAAAAGCTGCGATGTCTCACTCTGCTGGATTTGTGTAAACTCCAGAGACTTGTGGTTGAGCAGTGTGGTGGCTCTCCTCTCACAGAACCTCCAGCAGCAGGTTGAGATCAGAAGCTCCAACACAAGGTTCCTCTGCAGAGGCCAAGGATCGAGGTGTCGGAGCAAGAGATTCGTTTTCTGTTCCTTCACTAAACTCTTACATTTCTCCCTGATTTCCCAGAGAAGAATTCATTGATCCGGATGAAAACAGTCTCACGTGTTTAGGGTTTTTATGAGGTTGTTTAATGTGGTGCAGCTCGATTGAATTGAAGGGACAGTTGGGCCTAGTTGGATTTACTTATTGTATTAATTTGTAAGACATCCCAGTTCTTATTATTATTTCAGCTCTAAAAACTGACTCAGAGCTTCATCAAAACAAAAAAATCAACCCTGGTTTGATGCAGAGAGGAAACCCATGTTGCGATGGACCAAGAGAAGAAGTCACATCTGTGCTGATCCACAATCAGGACATTGAAATGTGACTAGGGTTGCAAAGGGGCGGAAAGTTTCCGGTAAATTTCCGGAAAGTTTCCGGAAAGTTTCCACGGGAATATTAAGCTCGGGATTTTGGGAATTTTGAAAAAAACAAAACTATGCAAATTAAAGGCTGAGCAATAAAAACATCATTCAAAACTCTATTTTAAAGATGTATGGAACGTTGAGTTTCAACCCTCCACTGTGCATTCTTCCATCACATGCACAGATAACTCCCAGCATGCTTCACTCTACAGCAGGGCTATTGAGGCCTGCTGTAGAGTGCAGGACTAGTCAGGTAAGTTTCCATGATATTACTGGGAAAATATATGAGCATGCTGATTGAGGATTGTTCATCTGTTCATCTAGACTATTTCCATTCATTTATCCATCAATTGTAAAATATGTTTACAGACGATTCCAATTGTTTGTCTAACTATTTATATCTCTGGCATTGCATTAGTGTTTTTTTACAAACTTTTTTCTCATCTTATTCTACAGAACAATGCCACGTGCACTCTCTCATGTGTGGAGACATTTCACCTCATCCAATGTAGAAGGAAAGGCTGTGTACATTTGCAAATACTGTGCAAAGACCTATGTTAAGAATGACACAACGATGCAGAAGCATATAGTCAAGTGCCCAAAGTTTCCTCAGGGCTCAAATCAGCCTATGATACAACAAAATGTTTATATTTATGTCTGTATATGACAAGGTAAATACAGTTAGTATAAATTACCCACAACATTTCCAGTTTATTCCTGTTAATTCCCGTTAATTCCCGTATATTCCCATGGAAAGTTTCCAACTTTGAAAATTCCCGGAATTTTGCAACCCTAAATGTGACACTGAATGTCTTTGAAGAACTTCAACGTTCTCTCCTGATTCGTGGTTTATTAAATTAAATCCGCCAGTGGCCCCCGGCTGGAATCAGACAAATTAAAATGGATCAGCGATGAGCCAGAGTTTCGCTTTGAAGATCAGTTTCCTGCTGAAAACCTGGTTTTAATCCACATTCTTTTTAATTCTGGACAAGCTGCAGTGATTTGCACCAAAGATGATGACAGATCCTCTCCTGAGGTGAAGACTTGGCTGCATTCCTGGAATCGTGACTATAAACAAGAACAATATAAATGTGACTCAGTTTTCATTTCCTGGGACTTGGGATGTTCATAATTAACCATTTAAGAAATAGAAATCTCTAAGTGGCTCACGGATGGAGAACCATTCCTCTCATCAGCTTCCCACTTGGTAGAGGCGGGAGTTCAGCAAAAGTTCAACACAAGACAATTTAAAAAAAGAAATCTCTGCGGTGCTGACCTGGTCGAGTCTTCCACTCGGATCACGTCACTCACAGTCCAACCCGAGCAGACAGATATGGAGCAGGAGACTCAGCCGCTCCAACACCAGGGAACGACTCCAGAGACAAAACCACCAGGACACGAGCGAAAGAGAAAGAGACGAATCTGGAGAAACGTGTCTGTGTCACGTGAGTTCGATGCCGGCTCTTCGTACGCCCCGTTAAAAAGTGTGCGACCGTACGACTTTCCAAACAACCCAGTGACTGATCCGGCTGTCACACTACGATCTCCACCCGCCTTTAAGAACAGATGCTCAGTTTGTTTACTCGCGTGTTCACAAGGAATCTCCGTCTCTGTTTTTTGATGCCAACACATTCTATCATCACAGCAGGAGGTCGGTGGATTTGGATTTGGTTCAGATGATCATTTATCTTCCAGGGTTTCACTCAAACTCCTTCAACTCGGAGCGATTTGAATCAAGTTCCCTGTTCAGGTTGTCGTGACCCACTGAGCCTTTGTCTGATTCTCTCTCGGTTTCCACAAATCTCCGTCTCTTTTCTTCTCCTTCCCTAAACTCGTGTCTGTTCCAAACCCAGACAGGACGACCCACTTCTCGGCCTGGTCAGGAATCTATAGGGGGCCAGAGACCCAGGACGCCCCCCCCCGCTGGGCCGGGCCCGGCTGCGCACTGATGAGACCTGACAGGGCAGCTACCGAGGCAGAGAGACATGAGGTTTCCACTTCCACTGGACTCAGTCTATCCCCCATCGTTAGAAGCTTTGGGTCAATGGAAGGGCTCTTATTCTGAAGTTTAATCTGTTGCTTTTAAGAGTTATAAAGCTTATAAGAAGAAACATACACCGCATAAAGTGAAAGTTAATTAATGCTCAACGTTAGATTCATATTGGGTAGGGGTATTGATGGTTCCATTTTAACAGTGATGAAACTTTTAGAGGAGACACTTTGAGAGTTGGTGATAAACTACAGACGTTCCTTTAATGGGGACACGAGGACAAACAGTCCTCTACTGTCGCCTCCAGAGTTCGACTCGATGTTTAGTTTAAACAACCAAGCCAACGTGAAGGAGGCGTTGAAGTTTGTTGGCGGTGAGGGCGACAGGGAGGAGCTTCTTCTTTACACAGAACCCGAGGAGAGACCCGTGGATACTCACATGGCGGCGGTTCTGGGTGCGGAGTCGCCCTCATGCAGACATCTGTAATCCTCTGCACACGCACAGATCACACGCAGGGTTCGAACTGCAACAACACACAGAGGAAATATATATATAAGTGCTAACTTTACCATCTCTGGATGCCAAAGCAAAATCTGCATTGTTAGATTTACTTTATCACATTGAATTGAAGATCCAGGCGGTTTCCGAGTTCGTCGAAGCTCAAGATTTCAAACAAATAATGAAATAAAATGATTTTTTAAAAGACTAAAATTAAAGCTTAACCACAGAGACCATGAAAGTTCACATTTGTTTGAGGAAGCACAAAAACACCGGAGTCGAACTCACCGATACATTCCAGCTTCTTCTGAGGGCAGCAGTCATTCATGAGCAGCTTGAGCTCCTGAACCGCAGACTCGTAGGGGTAGGAACCTTGCAGTGCATCGGGTTCTTGGGGGAATAATTTAAGAGGAACGCCGATGTCTCCAGGTGAGGCCTCCTGGTAAAGAGTCATACTCGTCTCAAAGGCCTGTTCTCTCTCCATGTTGACCTTCCTGAGGAAGAGACAAACCAGAGTCAAAGAGACGACTCACTCGTCTGCGTCTCAGACAAACAGTAGATCAGCAGTGAGCTGGCAACAGGAGCAAATATCATTTCAAATACAGTACAAATGGGGAAAGAATAAAAGCTGTAAATGCACTTTTCTAATCCTGATAAACACTCAACGCACTTTGCAGTAAAGTATATCTGTCATGATGTGAGAGGAGGTTACATGTTCATGTAGAACTCAACTCAGAGCAACACTGCCACACGCTGGACAATCAGAGACATTGACTCACTGTGTTTCTAGGAAATGATCGATACCGATATGAATTATAGTTAGTGTGTAAACCATGTGACCTCAGTCAGAACATGTTAGAGCTGCAGATCAAATGAACGAGATGAGACTTGTTTGAATCTATGAGAACACAATCCACCGTCAGTCTGATCCTCAACCCTCCTGCCTCTGTTGTATTTAACAATTTAACAAGAATAATTGAGTAAAAACTGAAATCATCTATGATTTGGTCCATGTTGCAGTTTGAAAGAAGCAGGAGTGTTGAGGCCTTGTCTGAACACATTGGATTCTGTTTCCTGCATTTAAAAATAATTATATTTCAGACTCGGTTGTAAAAGCAATAATAAATACATTTAAAAAAGTTTGTAGTAATGTTTGTAGATTGAAGGATTCACGCTGCAGTACCTGAAGAGCGTCAGCAGGGCGCTCCACAGGGGCGTGAAGAATGCCTCCTCGATGCTGGCCAGGCACAGGTCTCTGGAGCTGGACGTGTTCAGACACTCGAACGACAGCAGACACAGAGACAGAAGCTGATCTGAAATACATAAAAATACTTCTTTAAAAGAGTTTGTCTGTAAAATTCATCCGTGAAACATTTAACAGACACTGATGTTAATAATCAACATGGTGGGAGGCTTCTCCTGTGGGAGCCTGCTCACCGATGGCGATATGAATGTCCTTCACAGTGGCCTTCAGATGTTCCTTCAGCGCCCGCATCTCCTGCCCCTGGACCTGGACCTGGCTCAGACTCGAGGGGTCGCACGGCGGCTCGTCATCGGCGCCGCCGTCGGGCGGAGCCCAGTCCAGCTGAGTCAGGAACTGCTCAAGATCTTCAAACGAGTTCTCCCGGTCCACTGAGGCCTGGGTGTGAGGCTCCTCCCCCTCCTCATCAGAGTCAGCGTGGAAGTCACGAGACGGCGAGGAGGACAAGCCGGTGCTGAAGCTCACGGTGCTGACGCTCCTCCTCTGGGTCTCTGTACGAGCCGTGAGACAGATTCATTAATAACCTGCAGGTGATGGAAGCACCTGAGGAGCAGCCGGCTGTGGATCTACCTGGAAGCTGAGCGGGTCGCAGCAGCAGAGCCGGACTCTGGACGCGACCTTTACTCACGATGGGGTAGAGCCGGTTGTAAACACGGTACTGATGCTTCCTCAGCAGCTGCACCACCGGATGGTCCGAGCGGCTGAGGACACACAAGTCAAAATCATCCAGCTGCTGTTTCACTGCCTGACGAGCAGTCAAGAAGAAAAACCTTCAGTTCATGTGTGATTATCTTTAAGATTCTCTCTACATATTCAAATATTTCCAACATCTAACAAACCTATTTCATCAGTCAACTGGAAACAAACTGGAAACACACAAGTCCTGAGGATGTTTTGAGGACCAGAACACAAACACACAAAAAGTACAGATACACAGATGTGGAGCATTCTAGATAACATGAGAAAAGATGAACTTCAATGAGAATCCACTGAACAGTTTATATGTAGACAAACATGCCCTGTGTAACCGTGTTGCATCACTTTTATGTTATCACTTCCTAAGTGTGTACGGTAACAATCTTGAGTCCCACTCACTGGAGTTGTGTCTCCAGATAACACACAGGAATCAGAAACAACACATGATGCAACACAACCAATCAAGAGGGACAAGGAACCTGTAGCGTCCGGCCTGATAAGCAGGTTCCAGCTAGTTGAAGCCTTTAATACTGTCTGAGGCCGGAGAAAACCTGCTGATCTACTGTCTCTTCAACATCGATCACACACACACACACACACACACACAAAAGACACAACTAAGCTCCTAGATCCATTGACAGGAGGGTAAACAATACAACCAAACACACTCCCTATAACCTGGTCTCCAAGACGAGGACCACAGGATCTAATGTCTTCATCCAACCAACTGATATTAACGTGATCCTCGTGTCGTCACCGACCACACGGCTGGTTTCACACGTCTCAGTGGAAACACACAACTAGGGCTGCAAATAACGACTATTCTGATCGTCGATTAGTCAACGATTATTGAAACGATTAATCGACTAATCGGATTATGAATGAAACAAATTCTCAATTGCTATTATTTAGCAAGCAGCTTTTAAATTTAGCTTGAGGTTGTTGGAGGCATGTGATGACTGAAAATAAAGACAATAAAGATTGATACTTCATTAACAAAAATGTCTTTTAATAAACTTTGCTGCATATAAGGGTACTGTTGACACAAAAGCAAAGAAAAATCAAGTTTTTGTCCATTTAAAACCAAGGACAGGCAAAGTGCTAATAAAAAAAATTAATTTAAATTTAAGTTTCCCTTTTTCCTGTGAACCAAGAACAGGCCAAGTGCTGGTACTAAAAATAAATTAAAAATCAAGTATCCATTTTTCGTGTTAACAAAAAAGGACAGGGAAAATAACATTAATAAAAACATCAACAAACGAAACTACAGTCTTCTTCTGACTAAATCATTTTGATTAAAACAAGACGTTTGTCAGGCAATAGGATAATATTTTGCTTTTAAACTCGTTAATAAAAAGTTTAAACCATATTTTTGTAATAGATTCTAGAATCCTGCGCACAGGTATATACGTGTATATATAACATCTGACGGAGGCGAGTCCTCATCGTCTCCGTTACGATGTCACACGTGACTCCTCCTCCTCACACCGCGTGTCCTGCTTCCATGGAGAGCAGGTCCGCTGTACAGATACTGCAGGTAGATTTTCTCGGGCCATGTTAAGAGTGAAGTTCTCCCGAATTTTTTACTTCCTGGTGTGCGACCTCGCGCGGCAGCGGACGCCGACATCGGTCCATGTTTTATCGCTATTGCACATGCGCGACTTTCAGAGATAGGAAGGGAGCGAGATGGCTCACTCCTCAGCTCATTCGGTAAAACGCCGTTTAGTTCCGCTGCGCGGCACGAGAAACACGCACTATGACGTCACCAACGAATCATCGACGAGTAAATTCGTCGGCGACTATTTTGGTCATCGATTTTTGTCGACGACGTCAACCAATCGTTGCACCCCTACACACAACCACACACAACCACACACAACCACACACAACCACACACAGCCCTGGGTTTGAGTTTGAGATAAAAAAAACTAAAACAAAAACGTGTGTACATGTGATTTAAAAGGTTTGAATCTCTTGGTTTTGCAGAATATTGTATGAGGTGCAGCTGAGGAGGAAAGTGGACACACACAGTTTGTGTTTCCAACTAGAGGTACAGTAACATTTTGTGTGATATGAAATCAATTCAGAAGCATTAACTCGTGGTCAAGGAGCTGAGGAGCTGAGATGTTGCAGCTACTCACCTGAGCAGGTAAGAGACCAGACGGGACACTAAGGTGACATCCTCAGGATTCCCCTTCATGTTTGCTTTCCACAGTTTGGGCCAATCCTAAAAAATATATAATATAGTCTTAATTACAACTATTATATTAATTTCCCACCTTTAAAGCCTCTCGTCTGTGACTCACGTGGTCCTGCTCATACTCCAGCACGTTGGTGTAGAGGCAGCGCTGCTCCTGCTCCTCTGCAGTCATCGCCCCGGACGCTGAGAACCTCCTGTGGAAGGAGGAAACAGTTGGATTAATAAGTTATATGTATAGAAGGGTTTGCTGCCATGACTACTGAACAATACCAAATTAAAAAATGCTAACCCCCCCCCCCCCATTCGCAAAGAAGTGATGGGAGAGGTCGTTTTGTCAAATAGCAGAAGTGACCTGAGATGTGCGGCTGTAAATGATTTCCATATTGACGAAAAAGCCTTTTGAAGAATTCACTTAGTTCTTTACCCTCAGATAACACAACACAAACACACACAGACACACACACACTGATCAAACGGAGTCTGCAGAGACGTTCAGACGCACTTTGGAGTTTTGCTGGTTTCACACGTCAGACAAAACGAACACCACACTCAGAGGAGAAAGTCCCTGAAGATATGGTCTTAACAAGACAAAATACACTGTATTCACCATTGAGTCCAAATCGTCCAGATCTGATCAAGTCCTGCAACACGGCAGGTTTGAGTTGTTGTCATGGTGATAACTGTTTTCTAATCACAGGTTGTAAACAGACACTGAGATAAAACCAGGTCTCAAGGGATTAAAACAAACAAGGGAAAGAGGGAAAGAGGGAAAGAAGGTAGACAGGACTCGTGGTTTTACCTGTTTGCTTCTTCCTGCAGCCGGAGCCTCCTCTCCTCCATCTTCCTCTGAAGCTGGTTTCACAAACAGACTTAAGGAAACCTCCAATAATTTATAAAGTAATAAAATCTACACTCGCACGTTTCTCACTTCACGTTTGTTGTTTTCCCTCAAAGCAACGTTCAAATGTTTTCTATCATCAGATGAGAAGCATATGGGTCCTTCATCCCGGCTGCAGTCAGGCTCTACAACACCAGCACCACCTGATAATGTTCTAGTCCCTGTCTATTATCTTTATCTCCACTCAACCTCTCACCATAGCTGTATTTGTATTTTTCTTATTTATTTATTTTTTACTCAGATCACTACTATGCACAATAATATTCAACACTTTACATCTATATTTATATCATGGTCACTTATAATGGTTACATTGCAATATTTATATTTTTCCTTTATGCTATCTTGTAGTATTATTTATATTATGGTCACTTACTTTTTAATTATTTTTTCTGTATCATGGTCACTACTGTTGCAATATTACTTATAATACTTTTGTTTTCATTACAATAACACTCACATCATTCCACTTTCTCCCCAGTACCTGCTTTTGCACAGTGTCTGTTTTGCAGGTTGTTTTTGTTTTTGTTTCTGTACTCTCATTATGTGTAGTTTAGTAAGTGTATATATTTTGATCTTTCTTTTTTATTTCTATTTTTATCCCCGTTGTGTGGATAAATAAAGAAATCTAATCTAATCTAATCTAATCTAAAGCATTTTACTGCCCGATCCCTTTAATCTTAATAATACTAATTTAACTTGTAGAGATCACATAACTCAAAGCTGCAACATGCATCATATCCCTGAGGAGATAGAAGCCTCTTTACCATTCGTTTGTTTCCCCATTAGAAAACAATGGGAAACGTCAACTAGGCTCAAATCAGAATTAATATTTAATATTGGAGCGACCACACTTGATGATGGCAGTAAAGTGACCGGTCACCAGATGGAATCAGAAGGATACAGCATCCTGCCGAGCCTTGGCTATGATGAGGTTCTCCATCATCTGCCGCTGGAGGGACAGCTTCTGCATTTCAACACAACAAGGAGATGTGAATATTTAATAAAAACAACCAGACTGATACAGATTGTTGCGGATGAAGCAAACTTTAAAATGTACAGGCTGAAATCGGAAATGATTTCTTTGTCATCGATAAGAAAACTAGAGGAATGTCACTCAGAGCTGATTCCTCCACTACTGTCCCATTAAATCACAAACACTCACAGATTCTATAAATGTGTCAGATTCGTTTCATCAAGATTCACAAAAACGTCTTATTTCATAATGTTGATCAGGCTCCGCCCCCTCATTGAATTCTGCCCTGGTCCTCAAACACACAACCTCCTAGACGGCAGAGAAACTAGTACACATGTAGAAAGTCAACACACACACACACACACACACACACACACACGTTCTCTGCATCGTCTGTTCGGCTAAATTAATTATAATTTGAAAAATATCAGGACACTTCCAACAGAAATACTTCACAATGTTTTATTAATGAGATGTTTATGGACAACGGGGCCGATGCTCCTGTGGCCAGGGTCACGTGAGGTGGTGAACACGTCACTGAGTATTAGAAAATCTACAATATTAATATTTACAGAACGATTAATATTTTTAATTTTTATAACGTGACCACACGAGTCTTTACAGCTGCTTGGAGTTTTCATGACTGAGATTGTTGCTGACGGAGCAGAAACAACATCTGAGACTCTGTGGGTCTGTTGTGAACGATGCTAACCCGAGCTAACCAGAGCTGACCCGTGCTGACCAGAGCTGACCCGTACTAACCCGAGCTAACCCGTGCTAACCAGAGCTGATCCGTGCTAACCCGAGCTGACCCTAGCTAACCCGAGCTGACCCGTACTAACCCGAGCTAACCAGAGCTGACCCGTGCTGACCCGTGCTGACCAGAGCTGACCCGTGCTAACCAGAGCTGACCCGTGCTGACCAGAGCTGACCCGTACTAACCCGAGCTGACCCGTGCTAACCAGAGCGGACCCGTGCTAACCAGAGCGGAACCGTGCTAACCAGAGCTGACCCGTGCTGACCCGTGCAGACCATAGACTGGTGCGGACCCGTACTAACCCGTGCTGACCCGTGCTAACCAGAGCTGACACGTGCTGACCCGTACTAACCCGAGCTGACCCGTGCGGACCCGTGCTTACCAGAGCTGACCTGTGCTAACCCCAGCGGACCCGTACTAACCCGAGCTGACCCGTGCTGACCAGAGCTGACCCGTGCTGACCGTGCTAACCAGAGCTGACCCGTGCTAACCCGGGCGGACCCGTACTAACCCGAGCTGACCAGAGCTGACCCGTGCGAACCAGAGCTAACCCGTGCTGTACCGTGCTGACCCGTACTAACCCGTGCGGACCCGTGCTGACCCGTGCTAACCCGAGCTAACCAGAGCTGACCCGAGCTGACCCGTGCTGTACCGTGCTGACCCGTACTAACCCGTGCGGACCCGTCCCTACCCGTGCGGACCCGTGCTGACCCGTGCTGACCCGTGCTAACCCGAGCGGACCCGTGCTGACCCGTGCTAACCCGTGCTACCCGGTCCATGTAGCCTCGCAGCTCCTGATGACGTTACCTTCACAAACGCTTTGATCTTCCTCCAGAGGAGCCGCAGCTCCGCGTGACGGCGGAACATCCTCCCGGTCCCGTTATTTTACGTGACGCGTTACCGGAAGACTTCCTGCGTGCGGACCATGGAGGTCCCGACAGGACACAGACACACACAGACACACACAGACACACACTGAGACACCGACACACTCCGTCTGTTCTTATCTGACACCAACTGACCCACGAGGTCCACTCAGGGGAACGATCCAATCAGCTGCTCGGGCGCGTCACCGCGACGTCACCAAACCGGATGTACCGCCCACGACTCCAAAATAAAAAGCACGGGCTCAGTCGGTCTCTTTTTATTAGAAGAGATTTAAAAATAATAATTTCCATTTGAACTCTCTCTGCCACCGTATTTTTAACCCTGCCCCTCTTGTAAAGTTCATCAATACATTCAAAAAAAATTATTTCAGGCCATTTGCAAAATGAAAGTCTTTATTTATCGGACATTAACCAACAAGCAGATGAATAAATAAAATAAAAAGAAACACACACTCACCAGAGACGTCTTCTGATTGGCCTGACCCGGGGGCAGCCGCGCCAGACGAGCTGCATAGTTTGCTTTTAACTTCTGGTTCTGACGCGAAGCTTGTTCAATGGGTGTCAGCTCCCTACACACACACACACACAGACACACACAGATACACACCGGACACACAGAGAGAGAGAGACACACAAAGTAAATACAAACAAGCCTCATAAGACAGCTTCTCGTTCCCTCTGCCTTCATGACAGAATTTTAATAAATCAACTGCACGTGAGGCCGTGAAAAAGTTCTGCAGCTTCAACATTTTCACCCTTAAGGTTTAAAGTGAACTGAATAAACAATTCACAATAAGAGGAGCAAGAATTTTAAAAGGGTTTTCATTCATTCCCAAAAGTGTTGATTTTCACGATTTTTGTAAAAGTTCTAGAAGGAATCCATGAGAGACGGTTATTAGAAATCCCTGTCATTATATTATATTATATTTATATTTTCCTTTATACTATCTTGTAGTATTATTTATATTATGGTCACTTACTTTTAATTATTTTTTCTGTATCATGGTCACTACTGTTGCAATATTACTTATAATACTTTTGTTTTCATTACAATAACACTCACATCACTCCACTTTCTCCCCAGTTCCTGCTTTTGCACAGTGTCTGTTTTGCAGGTTGTTTTTGTTTTCTGTATATTTTTACTCTCATTATGTGTAGTTTAGTAAGTGTATATATTTTGATCTTTCTTTTTTATTGTTGCTTCGGCACTGTTATTTAAATTCTGTTTTTCTCTTTTCTGCTGTAACAAGTGAATTTCCCCGTTGTGTGGATAAATAAAGAAATCTAATCTAATCTCTCACATCAGAGAATATCTGACACTGAATGGAGCAACATCTGAGCTCACTTTCTGCTCGTGTCCTGTGACTCCTCGGTTTGTAGCTTCTGGAAGACGTCGGGGGGGAGGAACGGGGGGGGCTCACCGCCGCCGTCTGACAGCGACCGGCGGCGACCGGTCTTCGCTGGGCTCGTTCCTGCAGACGTGCAAAAGTGCTGATTAGTTTGTGAGAGACCTCTGGTGCAGCAGAAACTTATCAGCACCAGATTCCTCCAGCTGGACAGGACTGTGTTTACCGGTGTCTGTAGCCGTGGCGACCGGGAGGTCTGCAGGTGAACAGGAAGCGGCTGCTGAGAGGTCAATGGGGTCAGCACTCTTCTCTATAAAGGACTTGGCTCGCTCCAGACACTGCTCGGCGAGCCTCAACATCCGCTCCACCTCCACCACCACCTCCACCACCTCCTCCCTCTCCTCTGAGGAGCGGCACAAAGAAAGAAAGAAAGAGATGATTTATTTTACAATCAGCTGCTGAGCTACATGGCTCTGTTTGTCTCCTTCCTGACACGTGTTCAGATCCAGAACATGCAGCTAGCCTGAGTCTGAACATGTGGACCAGTGTTAATTTTGGCAGCTATTTTTGATTTAGTCTTAGTCTTAGTCTTTTGACGAAAATGCATATTAGTTTTAGTCTAGTTTTAGTCATTTTTATCCTTCTTAGTTTTAGTCTAGTTTTAGTCGACGAAAACAAATTACATTTTAGTCCAGTTTTAGTCACATTTAATAGCCACATTAAACTCCTTATCTTCCCTTCTCAGGTCCAGGGACCCCCCCCTGTGTTGTGTCTACAACTGCGTACTAGTCTAGCTTGCAGTACTTAGGTTGTCCATTAGATGTCCCTCCTATAGGTCTATAGCAGGGGTCGGCAACCTTTACTATCAAAAGAGCCATTTTGCCCCCTCTTCCCCCAAATAAAATTTGTCTGGAGCCGCAAAACATATTTGATAACAAAGCTGATAAAATTTTATATAAAGTTATACTATACTAATCTGTAGATTATTGCATTTATGAAATTATAGAACAACAATAAAGAAAACTGTTGACATTTTATGCCTGTGCTTACGTGAACGAGCTCTGAGTCTCAAAGATTCATTTCGTTACGTCTTCGTCTCGTCTTAGTCATGGGAAAAGGGGCGTTAACGAATATTTTTCGTTATCGTTATCGTCAACGAAATTAACACTGATGTGGACATGCTGACATTCTTACATTACAACACACATGTCTATCTGACGTTTGAGTTTGATTTTGAGCTGGACACCATTGTTTCTTATACTTTAAACATGTTATACTTTGTTTAATATGCAGATCTAACTTTTTTATTTTGATAAGGGGTTAAATAGAAACTTTGATATCTTTTTGAGTTGCACTGCTGACTTAACTTATAAGCCCTCTTTTTTTTTTTATCACGTTGGAGTTGCTAGTTTAAACCTACAGTTTTGCACTTTAATATTTGAGCCTTTGTTTACATTTTGTTTTGTGCTGCATTATACGATGACAAACAGTTTGTAGTTGTCAAGATAAAATTAACTGAAATGAAAATGTCAATTTGATTTTTTGGGAGGAAAATTAATCGACTAATCGATAAAATAGTCGACCGATTAATCGATAGAAAAATAGTCGTTAGTGGCAGTCGGGTGAGAACAGACGAACTCGGAGCTCAACACTTGATCTCTCAGGACAGTTTGTAACACCAGGTGTGAATCAGGTCGTGTCAGTTCTCAGGTCTTACGTTGCGGCGCAGCTTCCTCCAGCAGGGCCTGGGAGATGTAGTTGATGGTCCGGAGGTATTGACAGTAAGCGTCCTGCACACACACACACACAGGGAGAGTGAGCACATCAGCAGACAAGGCAACACACTCAGAGAACGTTCATCTAACAGTGTGGTGATTAATCAAGCTGTAGTTTGTATCGAGGCTATGTCAAGAGTTGAAATCAGTTTTTGACATATCTTTAGATAGATAGATAGATAGATAGATAGATAGATAGATAGATAGATAGATAGATAGATAGATAGATAGATAGATAGATAGATAGATAGATAGATAGATAGATAGATAGATAGATAGATAGATAGATTAATTTATTCATCCCCGAAGGGAAATTAAGTCGTCATAGCAGCCGGTATATTTGAATACAATAAAATACAATACAATACAATAAAATAAAAAATATTGAGGTAGAAAGAATAAAAAATAGAAGCACAAGATAAATAGGTAGATAAGGTGCAGTGGCAAGATGATGGTAATAGTACTGATGATATGATGGTAATGTTATTGTTACACAGTATATAAAAATAGTACAGTATATATAGTATATAATATAACATAATATATATTTATATATGATAGTAATTATACCAATATAATAGCAGTATATAGTAATAATGGCAGCAACAGTATGTATAATAATAATAATAATAGTAGTAATATAATAATAATAATTAAAATTATAACATGTACACATGTATAAATATGTGTATATAGACTTATATATACAAAGAATATACAGAGAGTATGATATAATATATGATATATAGTAGGGGTATAAATATAAGTATTTGACTATACAATAGATAATATAATATACTATGAGTGTAAGAATATGTAGACAGAGTTTGCAAAAGACAATATTATTGTATAAAATGATATATAATATCAATATGGTTTATAGAACAATATGGTTTAAACAGGCGCTTTCTATTTCCCATAATTCATTCTTTCCATTCTTACCTGCATGATTCTGTGACTGGGATTTTAATCTGCTTGCTTTTAGATAAAGGATAAATAGAAAATAAAAGTTGAATCCCCTTCACATGTCAGAAATACTAACTCGTTAGTATTTTACAGGCAGATCAGAGTGTGAGTATCATCAGATCTATAACCTGAGCAGTAACTCTCAGTGTCTTTATGCATCTGATCATGAACACCAGGGACAAAAGACTGAAAGATAGTTTGGATAATCTCTAGATATTAACATATTTAATGTGTTTTATGAGGAGAAACATCTCAAACCAACTCCTCCATATGTTAAAGTCTCTTTTTAAGTTTCCACAGGTGAGGTTCATCTGTGTGAGTCTGAATTCAACGAGTTTCTATACATTCTTATTCTCTATGTTCTGATCTTCGTCCCACCGCAAGAAAAACATGTAATTAATATATTTAGAGTAATTTAAGGGCAGTTAGCTCAGTGACAGGTAGCAGCCCCCGCCCCTCTCGGTGTGTTTACATGTCTCCAGCCCGGGTCCCGGGTTGATTTCCCGGGTTCTGATCGGTGTGTGTCCGTGCCCGTGTAGCTGTGGAGCTTCTCTACCTTGTGCTTGCTTCCTCCGTCCAGCTGGATCGCGACTTTGGCCATTTTCATGGCGTTTTGCAGAGGTTTCCCTCCGCAGTCCGCGGCCATGTTGTCCTCCCGACGCTCTTCTTCTTCCTGTTTACTCATGACGCAGAGTTACCGCCCCCTAGTGCAGCGGAGAGGAAGTGAAGTCACCTCAAGACAACAGAGGCTTTAAAGCAGTGGTGTATAAAGTACTTGAAAGCCATACTTGAGTAAAAGTACAGATATCTTACCTGAAAGTGACTTCGGTAAAAAATGACTTGAGTAAAAGTCTTAAAGTCGCTCATATTAAAAGTACTTAAGTATCAAAAGTATCTGGTGTTGAAATGTACTTAAGTATCAAAAGTAAAAGTACAAGTACCAAAATTAAAAATGCAAAGTGCTTTTTATAGTAGTCCTATACAGACACAAAACAACCCAAAATGTTTCTCCTCAAGATTTATCTCAACTGACTGAAACATTTTAACAACAATATGAACATAATGTAAACATTTTGAACCCTAGATGAGAGAGAGAGAGAGAGAGAGAGAGAGAGAGAGAGAGAGAGAACCAACCTCCGCTGCTCAAGTAACGAGCCAGTTTGAGAATGTAAGAAGTAGAAAGTACACATATTTTTGTTCAAATGTAACGAGTAAAAGTAAAAAGTCGTCAGGAAAAGAAGTACTCAAGTTAAGTACAGATATGTGAAAAATCTACTTAAGTACAGAAACAAAGTATTTCTACCTCGTTCTTCCCACCACTGATTTTAAGATACATTTATTTGTCCCAAACACATGCACAGACATGCACAAGCACACTCATGCAAGGAGGGAAATGTAACCTCAGCTTTTAACCCATCTGGTGCAGGACACACAGAGCAGTGAGCAGCCATGTACGGCGCCCGGGGAGCAGATGTTGGGGGAGTAAGGTGCCTTGCTCAGGCACATCACAGTCTCCCAGAAAAGGTCAAACTCGAACAACAGCAGCTCATGAGTTCTTTCTCTCCACAGAGTGTTTGCTCATTGTGGGGACTGTTGGTTTCTCTGTGAAGTTTAAGGTCTTGTTTTTATTATGTTATGATTTGGCTTTTAAAATGGAACTGAATTTACTACCTTTTTATTCGTTCATTCAGTTTTTTGCCAGTGATTTTTGTGAAGCACTGTGTAAGCTTGTTTAGATAAGTGCTATACAAGGAAAGGTATTGTTACTATTATCATTAGGGCCCGAGCACCGACGGTGGGAGGCCCTGTTGTATTTCGAAGGAAGCCTAGACGCTCAAATTCTTACCAAGGTTTGCAGGAAATTCAAAACCCTTAAATCAGACGGTGTGATCGTGGCAATGGCGTAAAATTTTGATAACACGCCATCAAAACACGATGTTCTGTATCTCAGACATACATGGTGCAATCAAGTCCAAACTAGACATGTAAGACAAGAGTCCCGGCCTGATGACATCTACACAGAAATTATGAATTAAAATCACAGCGCCCCCTCGGATGTATTCCTCTTACACTTGGTTGAATTCCTCCTCATCACTGACTGAAACCATGTCAAACTGTGTCAAGTGTCTCAAGACATTGATAACTGTGACTTTTCGCCAAACGCCATATTAGTGGCGTGGCGTCAAAGTTCATCAATTCGCCGTTAAACACGTAATTGCTGTAACTTCAGTGTTCATGCTTCAGTTTCCGTCAAAATAGATTTGTGTAACAACAGCACCCCCATGAAGATATTTATATGGTTTTAGGGAATGGGCGTGACAAAATAACTGACCCTAACTTGCGCCCCCTAAAGTGAAGCCCCGGCACTAAGATTTGCCGGCATGTACAAAAATCGATAGGGACATTTGTCTTTTCATGTCAGACAAATAAGTCTGATGAACTTGTCCTTGGGCTTTCATTAGATCAACTTCAACTTCTGTGAATGTCATTTCAACAAGATGGAGATATAAACTACCTGGGTAGGATTTCATCACCGGGTGTAACCGTGGCGTGGCGTTTTGATGATTCGCCCAAGAAAAGGGATTTATTATAACTTCTCTGTGCATTGTTCTTTCAGCCTCAAACCTCATTCACACATTCACAGTCCCGCCCTGATCAGATCCATATCAATATTGACACATCATTACAGTGACATGTTTTCAACTTTGATGAACTGCTCTGGGCTGCTGTACAATATACAGCTCAAATGATCTGAATATATATAAAAGAACACTTCAAAGGATTCATTAAGCAAATAGTTCTTTGTTGTCAGTTTGCTTTAATGTTACAGTGTCAGTGATGTTAGAATCCTTTGATGTCTTTAATGTTAGTGTCAGCGATGTTAGAATCCTTTGATGTCTTTGATGCGAAGATGAAAGATTTATACGATCTGAAGAGAGAAATTAATGTTTTTGACCTGAACAGATCTATTAGTCCAGTAGAGTGATAGTGATAGCACCACCTACTGCCAAAAGGAGGTAAGCCTCGTTTTTAAACTAAATTTCGATTAAGATAAAGGAGCAGATATCTGTTTCTGTTCGGAGGAAGTGAAACTAGGTAGACAGACCTTCACACCGAGGCCTGTCCTGGAGACAAACACCATGTTAGCTGCTTCACTGGAGGAGCTGAAGAAGACTGGACTCCAAGCTGCTCCTGCTGATCAATGCTATGCTGGACTTGAATATGTGGCCTGTGATGTCTGCACTGGGAGAAAACTGAAATCTATCAAGTCCTGTTTGAATTGTTTTGCCTCTTATTGTGAGAAACACCTCCAGCCTCATCTTCAGTCAGCTGCATTGAAGAAGCACAAGCTGGTGAAGCCCCAGATAAACATCTGCTCTCGCCACGACGAGGTGAAGAAGATGTTCTGCCGCACAGATCAGCAGTGTATCTGTTATCTCTGCTCTGTGGAGGAACATAAAGACCACGACACAGTTTCAGCTGCAGCAGAAAGGACTGAGATCCAGCAGAGAGTCCAGGACACAGAGAAAGACGTGAAGCTGCTTCAACAGGAGGAGGAGGCCGTCAATGGCTCTGCTGATAAAGCAGTAAAGGACAGTGAGGAGATCTTCACTGAGATGATCCATCTGCTGGAGAAAAGAAGCTCTGATGTGGAGCAGCACATCAGATCCCAGCAGGAAACTGAAGTGAGTCGAGTCAGAGAGCTTCAGGAGAGACTGGAGCAGGAGATCAGATCCCAGCAGGAAACGGAAGTGAGTCAAGTCAGAAAGCTTCAGAAGAGACTGGAGCAGAAGCTCACTAAGCTGAAGAGGAAAGACCATGAACTGAAGCAGCTCTCAGACACAGAGGATCACAACCAGTTTCTACACAACTACCCCTCACTGTCACCAGTCAGTGAATCTACACACTCATCCAGCATCAGGATCCGTCCTCTGAAGAACTTTGAGGACGTGACAGCAGCAGTGTCACAGGTCAGAGGTCGACTACAGGACATTCTGAGTGAGACAGAGGGAGGGACAGAGATTTTACAGATTGTGTCTCAAGTGGATGTTTTATTGCGACAACCAGAGACCAGAGGTGACTTCTTAAAATATTCACAGGAAATCACACTGGATCCAAACACAGCACACAGACAGCTGTTATTATCTGAGGGAAACAGAAAAGTAACATATATGAGAGAAGATCAGTCTCATTCTGATCACCCAGACAGATTCACTGTTTGGGAGCAGGTCCTGAGTAGAGAGAGTCTGACTGGACGTTGTTACTGGGAGGTGGAGGTGGGGGGGGGAGGAGAAATTGCTGTAGCAGTCACATACAAGAATATCAGCAGAGCAGGATACTCATATAATTGTAGATTTGGATTCAATGACAAATCTTGGATGTTATATTGTGATGGAAACAGTTATATCATTTGTTACAACAGCATCAAGACTCCAGTGTCAGGTCCTGTGTCCTCCAGAGTAGGAGTGTACCTGGATCACAGTGCAGGTGTTCTGTCCTTCTACAGCGTCTCTCACACCATGACTCTCCTCCACAGAGTCCAGACCACATCCACTCAGCCTCTCTATGCTGGGGTTTATGTTTGTTATAATGGAAACACAGCTGAGTTCTGTAAACTCAAATAGACTCCAGTCATTAAAAGCAGTGATTTCGATTCTGTGTTTAAATCTTTAACTTATTTTTTCTTCTTTCATTGATCAAAGTTCGTCCTGGTGACGTTTCTGCTCCGCACAGAGATCAGCTGTCAATCAAACACCGACCTTCCTTTATCACACATATTTAGTTCTTCTCACTGTAAAGACAGAAATCTATAATTACACTGACATGAATGTGTTTGAAAGAACCCGAGCACCGAGCGGTGGGGGGGCCTGTTTGCATTTTGAAGGATTTGCATTTCCATTTTTGGGGCTTTTTCAGGGCAAAATTGCTGTAACTTCGGTGTTCGAGGTTCAACTTCCCTCAAACTACATGTGTGTAGCAACAGCCCCGGTTCATCCTTCGCCGCACATCAATGACAACATTGTCTCGTTATGCGAAGCACACAAAGTTTGTTGGTGATAGCACACGATGTCCTATCACCAACAAACTTCTGTCTCATGATCAGAGTCCAAGCCTGAACAGCTCCATGTGCCATAATTTTCTAAGGATCATAGCGCCACCTACTGATTCACCATGAAACAGGAAGTACTTTGTAAATCCACTCTGCATTATCCAACCGGCTCCAAACTGCTGACCTATGATCTCAATCCTGACCTGAACAGCTCCATATATTAATATTAGTTCAGGGTCATAGCGCCACCTACTGATCAGTGTGAAAATTAAGTTGTTGTAACATTGTCCAATTGACACAAAATTGCTAACGCTACATCAGATCGCCTACTTGAACAGATCTGTATATCTGTACGTAATAATAGTGATTGCGCCACCTACTGGCAACAGGAACTAAGCTTTTTTTTTAAACTATCATTCGATTTACAGAAAACTTTCCCAGTGTGATATGCTATTTGATAGCGTGGACTGTGATGAGCAATTAGCAGGCAAGGACCTACATCGCGTGACTGATGCAGGAAGTGAAGCGTTTCTACTTGCCGCAGTGCGCAAAACGCCTGCAACGCAGAGACGTGCGCTTGTTCATAGATCGCTCTCTCTCAACCGACTGCTGTTAAAAAGTGATCTTTTATTCTTTAAGAGATAGAAGGTCCAAACTCAGTTTGGTCAAATCAAGTATTTATTTAGGAAGCAATGAACAGGTTACGCAAAGCAATGGGCTTGCAGTACATTAGTTGTATCAGAGCGCCCTGAACATCCGGCGCATGTCCATTTTATACAGTAGATCTTCGTTCCTCCTCCTCGGAAGTGAGCACGCGTAATTCATCCTCCTGGCTTTTGGAATACGGAAGTAGAACAGGGAGACACTCCCAGTGACGCTATAGTTGCTAGGCAACCTGCTTACTTCATAAAAGTCCTTGAACCACAGATGCAATGTGGGCCAAAGGTGTTTACAATGGGAGAAAAGATTATTATGTTTCAGCGAATTCAAAACATTCCTGAGCGTGTAAACATTCGCAACAACTTAACCAAAACAACATACAGCATTAAGTCAACAACGTCCTCGAGAACTTTATCAGACAGCTGTGAGACTGACCAACGTTGTAACGCACACACATATAATTTGTGGATTAAACCCTAGGAAGGAAAAAGGTTATTATTAAATCATTTGTACGAAGGCCTTATATCTAACTAAAACTACTCCTATCTTTATTATTAAGAGTTCTGTCAGCTAAGACTACATTTAAAAGTTTTAAAAGTTAGACACTGCCACAGGCTTCAACGTCCGCGGGTGCTTGGGCCCGCAAGTGCTATAAAGTAGCCCTAGTTATTATTATTATTGTTAAATCAATCAGTTACAAATAATTTAATCTTTATCCTAAATCTCTCATGTTTTAACTGAACACATGAATGGAATGTTTGTCTCCAGGTCGAGCACCTCCACCAGGGGGCAGTAGAGCTGCAGCTTGTATGTGATTCCTGGTGTTTTATTAATTAAAATAATCAAAACAAAAAATAACCTGCGACACCTGAACTGCTCAGTGTGTCGCTGTGACCAACGGGCGGCGCTGTGGCCCCATCCGGTCTCCTTGTTCTGGTTCCGGTAGCACTTCCGGGTTCTACTGTTTACATCTGCAGGTCCTGAGGAAACAGCACGCAGCTGCGGGATCGGGACTCACGCACGTTCACGGTAAACACGCGTCACTGCTGTTTTTAACGATTTCTAACGTGAACGGAACCGGTGCGTCGCGATGAAGCTAACGAAGCTAACGAAGCTAACGTAGCTAACGTAGCTACACGAAATTCACCAAACAGAGACGCGAGCGTAACGAGCGAACTGAAACATGCTTCATCGTATGAGAGGACACGTTCAATGTGACGTCAGATGGTCGGTTACTGTTATTTTCACCTCATGAAACTGACGATTGTTGTTTCACATGATGAGTTGATTCATAAAATCACAAAATATGATGGAGAAACTCGTAGAAACTGAATAAAGTCCTGTGTAAATACATTAATAAATTCAGCTGATACCAAGTTGTGGAAACAGACAAATAATTGAGAATTTTTTAAACATTGCAACAAGTGAAACGTGGGCAATCATCTCAGAGATAGTGAATAATAATGATAAATAATAGATAGATAGATAGATAGATAGATAGATTGATAGATTGATAGATGGATAGATGGATAGATAGATAGATAGATAGATAGATAGATAGATAGATAGATAGATAGATAGATAGATTACTTTATTCCTCCCCGAAGGGAAATTAAGTCGTCATAGCAGCCGGTATATTTGAATACAATAAAATACAATAGAATAAAATAAAATAAAAAGTATTGAGGTAGAAAGAATAAAAACAGAAACACAAGATAAATAGGTAGATAAGGTGCAGTGGCAAGATGATGGTAATAGTACTGATGATATGATGGTAAAGGTATTGTTAGACAGTATATAAAAATAGTACAGTGTATATAGTATATAATATAACATAATATATATTTATATTTGATAGTAATTATACCAATATAATAGCAGTATATAGTAATAATGGCAGCAACAGTATATATAATAATAATAGTAGTAATAATGTGGACTTATTTAGTGTATTTACACTTAGAGAAAACCAAGGTGATAAATAAAAGAAAATCAACCGACAGATGATAAAAGTATGAATGGTGAAAGAAAGAACTGTTTATATAGAGTTAATTCTATAAGCAGCACTTTCATTAACCTGTCAGCACAGCCGTCGACTTGAGGGATTGAACCTTCAGGTCAGTGGACAACCCTCTCTACCCCCTGAGCCACAGCGGCCCTGCTCGGGGGTTCGAGCCTGTAGTTTTAAAAGCGAGTTGTTTGATTTCCCCCGGGAGAAGGTTCCACCGGGTCGCAGCCGGGAGCTGGAGACGGAGGAGCAGGTGAAACCACGATAAACACGTTTCGAATCTCTACAGCGGCAGCAGGTTTCCATCATCAGCTACAGGATAAACCATGAAGAAGAAAGCCAGACGTCCCAGGCCGCCCGAGACTCGGCGGCAGACGGCGGTGAGCATCGGCGAGGAGAAGAAGAAGACGCCTGGAAACAGAGGGAGACCTCGGAAGACGGATCCAGTGGCAGCGGAGGATGTTTACCACAGTGACGCCGCCACAGACAAGACTGTGACCTCCGACCTCAGCCAGGAAACACAGAAACCTCCAGAGAACAAGTCCAAACCTTCAGGTGAGAGAGACAAAGACACCGAGCTCCTCCACAATCTGTCAGATTACCAGAATCAGAATCAGAAGTATTTTATTACCAAGTACGTTCAGACATACAAGGAAGTTGCTCTGGTTATTGGTGCAAACAATGAACATAGAAACATAAAAACGCAATAAATACAACATGCATGGAGAGCAATAAAAAATGGGAAACCAGTATATATTTACTCACTGTTTACCAATATTTATACAAAGCAACATTTATTTAAAAATATAAAAAGTGAAGTAAAAAGTGAAATGCTAAATGCAAAACAGTTAACAGTGTCATATTGCAATATGCAATGTAATGCAGTATAATATATGATATGATATAATGTGTTAATTAAACACATCCTAGATTATCTGTCACTTTACTCATTTATTTACCACTTATGAATTCAGCATTAACAGTTTAAGTCTAAATATTCCACTGACATTTGATCAAAGTGCTGCTTGTGGGATTAGACGTCACAGCTGAGGCCGTTTGACATTTCTGACAAAGTCAAGTTTCATGAGCTGATTTTTATTTGGTATAAAGTCAGTTTTCATCCTCAGTTTCCTTCTTTGCAGATTCAAAGACAAACAAATACCTGATTTAGGTCAAAACTGAGAAATATGAAAATGCTGATCAGCTTCTTTGCTCCACAGGCCGACTGTCCACCGCCGTCTGTCGCCTCTGCCACGGGAAGTTCTCTCCACGCAGCCTGCGTCACGCCTTCAACCGCTGGTCACGGGACTCCATCGAGGTCTTAGAGGAGGACTCGGATGCCGGGACCCGGTCGTCCCTTCTATTCCACACGGATTTCCAGCGGCTGGTCGGGGTCCAGTTGAACCGAGACCCCCGGCTGTCGGAGTTTATCTGCAAGAAGTGCCACGCCAAGTTCTACAAGTGCCACAGCATCCTGCTCCGGTTCCTGCAGCGCGTCAACCTCCCTCCAGCCGGGAAGGAAAACCTGAAAAGCCGGTGAGTCCAAGTGGTTTAAAATGTTCTCACAACTTCAGGATTCCAAATGTTAAAGTGGAGAAATATGAGCAGCTGTTTGTTTCTGTTTCAGGAAGAATTCAACGTGTCCGGAGTCGTCAGTAAATCTGGGCTCAATAAGTACAATTTCATTTATTAATTTCAGACAATACAAGTTAACGTTGGGCTTCACCCTGTTGAGACGTTCTGCTGTTTTCTTCCAGCTCCATCGTCCTTCACCTCAGACTCCAAGTGCCTCCACAGTCTGGTGTCCTGGGCTCACCGCCACGGCGAGGCCTGCCGTTCCTGCCCCGACCTGAAGGAGGTGCTAAAGGGCCAGTGCTGGGGCTCGCTCAGCGCCGTGTGGGGCTGCGTCGACGGTCACAGACACATCATGAACGCCACCAACACCGATCCAGGGCACCAGGTGAACCCGGGGCGTGGCGGTGGCGACAGAGTGATGTCAGAGGAGGAGGAGGCGGAGCCGCAGGAGGATAAGGAGGAGCATCCCGGCGGGAACGGAAGGACGCCGACAGGAAGTAGAAACACTCCCCACCTTCCGGCAGCAGTGCAGACTCCGAGCTCAGCACTGGTGGACCGGCCCGGCAGCACTGGAGGTGAGAGGGTTCACAAGTCATGAGATCACAACCTGTCACGCCACACGTGCCTGTAGAGGGCGCTGCTGCTCTGTAAACGTTCCATATTGTAGCTTTAACCCCCACAAATGTTATAAAGCTCTGTTTTTGTGAAACTGAGATTATTTCAGTTTGTTTTGCTCATTTCAGTTTGATTCTTGGCTCCTCCCCACATGTTAACACAACCAGTGACACACAGATGCATCATGGTCTGTTTACACTCCTTACTGCTGACTCGTCATTATGATGCCATGACTCACATGCTTCTGGATATTCTCATCTCGATTCGCAAGGTGCTGAGGAGGCGTCGGCTCGGCTGGAGGACGGAGCAGCTGACAGCGATCTGTCCGACAGGTTCGTCTCGCAGCTCGTTTTTAACTCAGAAAACCTCAGAACTTGTGGTTTTCTTGATTTGACCGATTTAAATACAGATGAACGACACGTCTCCACTTCCAACAAACACCAAGCCAAAGTATCTCGGACACTGGTGCTGGCGTCCTGCACCCGTGACGTCACTGGGAGTCAGAGTCTGAGCAGTCGCCTCATGTACTTGTCGTCATCGGAGTTGATTCAGATGATTAAAACCCCAAATATCTGATCTGTGTTTCCAGAGTCGTCTCCGAGGACGAGTTTGAGGCGAGTAGAAAAGCAGAGGGTTTAGACGATGAGTCGTTCCAGCCGCTCTCGGACAAGAGGTTGGTACAAATACTCTGAAGTGTTTGATCCTTCACTGGTGGATTCAGGTAGTTGTGATGTCACGTGGTTCTCTCGCCCTCAGAGCGACCGTCTCTAACAAGAGGAGACAGAGCCCGAAGGTCCCGGAAGAGCCCAAAATCAAAAAGAAACCAGGTCCCAAACCCGGCTGGAAGAACAAGTTCAAACCTAAAGGGTGCGACGGCAACGAGCTCACAACAAGACTCTTCAACACACAACCTCTGTTTGAATGTGTATTTTATTTCAGCAGATTGAAGGTGGTTTGTGGAATGTAACTGCTTCAGATAAACACAACGCACAATAACTGTTGTTTTTATTTAAAGAGAGGAACTTCCCAACATCTACAAGTGTCCGTATCAGGGCTGCACAGCAGTGTATAGAGCTCCGGATGGACTGAAGGTCAGTTTTCACATGACTGATATACACTTAGTAATTAACTCACATTTACAATGAACCGTACACAAGACTTTGTATATTTTTAAACCAATAAAAGCCAAAAATAACCCAGTATTTAGCTGATGTTGGTTGTTTTTTATTGAACTTTGTGTGTCTGGTTTTGTAGAAGCACATCAAGGAGCATCACGAGGAGGTGAGAGAGCGGCCGTGTCCTCATCCCGGCTGCAACAAGGTCTTCATGATCGACCGCTACCTGCAGCGACACGTCAAGCTCATCCACACGGGTGAGGCCGGCTCGGGGGGGGGGGGGGGGGGGGGCGCCAGCTTTCAGCTTTCAGTCGTTAGAGCGTTTCTCATGTCTGGTGTTGGTCTCTGTGTTTCCAGAGGAGAGGAACTACATCTGTGACCAGTGCGGTCAGACCTTCAAACAGAGGAAGCACCTCTCCGTTCACCAGATGAGACATTCAGGAGCCAAACCGCTGCAGTGCGTAGCTCCGCCTTCAAACCTCATCATCACATCACACCTGCATGAGAGGGACTGATTCTTTTAATGCGCCATTTTTCAAATTTGACAGATTTGCTCAAAGTTAAAGATGAAGAGGCCGTTACAACTTGACTGTCCTAGTACTGGCCAGACTCCACTAATACCCATAATGCAGTGCAGCAGTCCGTTAGTTAGTTAACCTCACTAAGAAACAGAACCTGCTTCACGGAGCTGATAATGAACGTGTGGCTCTCGATCCTCATGAAGAGGAAACTAAACTGAACCAATAAAACCAGAAGTGAATCTCAAAAACAAAACCAGGTGATGTGTTAGAAACGCTGTTGTTTTTAAATTCTCTCTCTCTCCTGCAGGTGTGAGGTGTGCGGCTTCCAGTGCCGCCAGCGGGCGTCACTCAAATACCACATGACCAAACACAAGGCCGAGGCCGACCTGGAGTTCGCCTGCCTGATGTGCGGGAAGCGTTTCGAGAAGGCCCACAACCTCAACGTCCACATGTCCATGGTCCACCCGGTGGTCCAGACCGAGGCTCAGAGGAGCCTCAGCCAGAAGCAGCAGCCGCCTCCTCCGCCGTATTCTGAGCAGCGCAGCATCACTCTGCCCGGGGGGGGGGTGGTGCAGCAGGACCAGGACAGATGACGGCAGCGAGTTCCGGTCCAGCTCTGCTGCTCGGGGACATGAACTGTGGGACAGGGACCGGGTCTGGTGAACAGAAACTGCATAGTGTTCATTTCAATCTGCTGTGTAACCTCCTCATGGCACCAAATGATTTTATCTTAAAGGTTCAGTGTGTAGAGTTGAGTGACATCTAGTGGTGAAGTGTAAAGTCGCAGCTGAACACCCCTTAACCCCCCCCCCCCCCCTTCCAAACATGAAAGAGAACCTGTGGAAGCTTCAGTCGTCATAGAAACTCAAAAGCTTTAGTTTGTCCAGTTTGGGCGACTGTTAAAAAAAACAACATGGCTGCCTCCGTAGAGCGGAGCCGCTCCTGATGTAAATATAAAGTATTTCAATATAAAGGCTCAATCTGGGGTAAAGAAAACAACTATTTGTACAATTTAGATGAAACAAACTAGTGAAAACATCACTAGGTTTATTTTAAACTTTTTTAGTTTCTGCAGATAGAACCTCTTCACCTGAATCTTACACACTGAACCTTCAGGTTTCTTCAAGCTGTAAAACAAAAGGGCTTCAGATGTACAAGTGTAAAGTTGTGTGAGCATTATGTAAAAAGAGTAAATAAAATGTCGACCTTTTTTAAACAGCTGTTGTGAGTTTGCAGTAAGTTTTAATTCTCACGTGTTCAGAGGAAGTCCATCTCGGGGCTGAGGCTCGGAGCGCTGAGCTGCACGCAGAGCGCCGCCGCCACCTCTGGATCCACGTCTGCACACTGGGACTCCAGCTGCGACAGGAAACCCCCCCCCCCCGACGGAGACAAAAGACAAGAGGGAGACGAGTGAATGTGGTCAGCGGGGGGGGGGTTTTTATCCCGGTGGTGGAAGCTGCTGCTCGTGTGTCTCTTACCCGTCGGCGTTGAGCGGAGGACAGAGCAGGCGTCTGGGAGATCGCTCTCAGAAGAAAGCTCTTGGCTCGGCTCAGAGTCTGGGACGGATCCACCTGACGAAGCATATTTGTGTATTTGATATTCAGAGTTTTTATAAAAGTTCGAGACCAACATGAGCTGATGCACACTCCAGCTCACCTGCTCCTCCGATGCCGGGGCGTGTCCGTCCAGGACGAGCTGCAGCAGGCGGACGTAGCAGAGGACGGCCGCCGGAAGGAACCCGGGACACCGCAGCGCTCTGTGCAGCAGCTCGCCACTCTGCTGGAGCAGCAGGCTACACAACACAACACAACACAACACAACACAACAGAGGGTTAGTCAATCACAGAGAGAAAAGATTCACATTTCCAAGGCAAACTCGTTATAAATCAACCAACCAAACTTTCAAAAGGCTCAAACTACAGACAGAAGCATGGGTCACTTAATGCTTCATATGCTGGGAAATCTGAGAAATCAAAGGTTAAAGTCAACAATCATACCCGTGTATGTTTCTATTTGTTTCTATTAATAAAAATCTTTGCATCCGTTTTATTTTGACCTCATGAATGAAGCTACAGCAGAAGATCGAGGATTCTAAAAGCTGGAAGTTCTTGTTAAATCCAAAGTTTGATGAACACGAGTCAGTAGCTTCAGGACGACCTGGGGGGGGGGGGGGGGGGGCTCACCTGTAGAAAGCCCACGGCATCAGTCGAGTAAACTCATCTGAGGTCACCATGGTAACCGACTGATACACACCTTGCTCTGGAATTTGGAAGAAAACATTTAGTTTTACAGTGAAACATAAACAGGTATTAGCTCTCAGTGCAGATGTGAGATTAATAAGACAAATGAAGACGTTCACTTTACCACTTGATTTAAAGATGAGCAGCCAATCAGAAGAGTCCACCAACACAGACAGAAGGTCGGAGAATAAACTCAACGATTCTTCATCACTTTTCTCCTTAAGCAAAATTAAATGGAGACATAAAACATAGTTATTTCTCTTCAGCTGAAAGAGAAGCAACAGATCAGAGAAGCTGTAGCAAACCAACTGGAACACACAAGAAATACATATAAGACAAATTTCCAGGAGTTTTTACTGACACAGAGGACAGCAATGTGCCCAAACAGTCATATCATTAATTAAATAAACAACGGTAATGTTAGGAATTTCAAACTTTTAACTATAGGTTGTGTCTGAAAGAACTCTTAACAATAAAGATAGAAGTAGTTTTAGCTATATATTAGGCAATCATACAAATGATTTTAATAATAACCTTTCCTTCCTAGGGTTTAATCTACAAATTAAGAATTAATGTTTCACTAGTTCTCATTTCTATTAAAGTGTTATTCCATCAGATTCATTAAACTCACATAGAGTTCCAAGAGCTGTCTGATAAGTCGTCGAGGTTGGACAGAGTGACTTTGTTGATTTCATTCTGTATTTTGTTATGGTTAAGTTGGTGCAGCGGAGATGGCTGGAGCAGAGTAGCGTAGGAACATGACGGAGAGCTGCTGCTATGTCACTTCCTGGATTCGGTGACAAGAGGCGTGGGGCTGCGGCTGGACCAATAAGGGAGATCCAAAGTGATTTGCGGTGACACACCTCCAAATATTCATAACCAATCACATCAAATCTACTGTTATAACTAAACCAAACCCCTGCTGTTCGGGGCCATTTTCATCTTCCTACTGCTAACTTAATTAGCATGGGCTGTGATAATTGTCCATAGCTATGTTTGTTCAACTTTTCATTGTTTCTTAATAAACACTTTAATTAGACCAGACTCTTCTCATATATTAAGGATAAATGAACGCGCCTTGACAGTAAGCGTAGTATTAACATATTTAACTAAATCCAGACCACTCATCTCTTATAAATCTCCACTTCATGCAACCTCGACGTGAACACACACCTGCAGGCACAGGAGCGTGGACAGATGGTCGTTCACACACAGGAAGAGCAGGAAAACCAGCACCTGAGGAAGACATGAGAAACAGGTAGATAAAGAAAAATTCAAAACCACCACGATGCTTCTAAGAAAAGAAAACGAATGGAGCAGATACACAGAGTTTAAAGAACAAGTTTAAATCAAGTCCAACGAGAAGCTTTTATCTAAAGAGACTTGGAACTGAGAGACTAAAGCTCAAAGAGAGACGGCAGCGTTATTATTCAGGATATCGTGGCTTCATTTCTGGATAGGGAGGAGTTGCCTTATATATATTCTATGGTCTGGAGTGTGATTGGCTGGTGAAGAAGCAACAGGAAGTCCTGAGAGGAACAGGTGGAGAGTGTTGTTCTGATCACCAGCGTCGGAGGTTATCAGGATGAGTGTGTTCTGAGCCCCCACCTGTCTGTCCTGTGACACCCGCTCAGGTCGCAGCACGTTCAGGGCGGGGCCGAAGCTCTGGTGGCCCCCCCCACGACCTCGCCAGGCACCATGAAGGCTGCAGGCCAAGAGCAGAGGAGGAGCCGGAGGCATCGGGGGCGTCGGCGACAGGCAGCGTGCAACACTGAGCATCATCACAACACAAACATCATCACAACATAAACATCATCACAACACAAACATCATCACAACACTGAGCATCATCACAACACAAACATCATCACAACACTGAACATCATCACAACACAAACATCATCACAACACAAACATCATCACAACACAAACATCATCACAACACAAACATCATCACAACACAAACATCATCACAACACAAACATCATCACAACACAAACATCATCACAACACAAACATCATCACAACACAAACATCATCACAACACAAACATCACAACACTGAACATCATCACAACACAAACATCATCACAACACTGAACATCATCACAACACAAACATCATCACAACACAAACATCATCACAACACAAACATCATCACAACACTGAACATCATCACAACACTGAACATCATCACAACACAAACATCATCACAACACAAACATCATCACAACACAAACATCATCACAACACAAACATCATCACAACACTGAACATCATCACAACACTGAGCATCATCACAACACAAACATCATCACAACACAAACATCATGACAACACAAACATCATCACAACACTGAACATCATCACAACACAAACATCATCACAACACAAACATCATCACAACACAAACATCATCACAACACTGAACATCATCACAACACTGAACATCATCACAACACAAACATCATCACAACACAAACATCATCACAACACAAACATCATCACAACATAAACATCATCACAACACAAACATCATCACAACACTGAACATCATCACAACACTGAACATCATCACAACACAAACATCATCACAACACAAACATCATCACAACACAAACATCATCACAACACAAACATCATCACAACACTGAACATCATCACAACACAAACATCATCACAACACAAACATCATCACAACACAAACATCATCACAACACTGAACATCATCACAACACTGAACATCATCACAACACTGAACATCATCACAACACAAACATCATCACAACACAAACATCATCACAACACAAACATCATCACAACACTGAACATCATCACAACACTGAACATCATCACAACACTGAACATCATCACAACATAAACATCATCACAACATAAACATCATCACAACATAAACATCATCACAACATAAACATCATCACAACACAAACATCATCACAACATAAACATCATCACAACACAAACATCATCACAACACAAAAATCATCACAACACAAACATCATCACAACATAAACATCATCACAACACTGAGCATCATCACAACACAAACATCATCACAACACAAACATCATCACAACACTGAGCATCATCACAACACAAACATCATCACAACACAAACATCATCACAACACAAACATCATCACAACACAAACATCATCACAACACAAACATCATCACAACACTGAGCATCATCACAACACAAACATCATCACAACACAAACATCATCACAACACAAACATCATCACAACACAAACATCATCACAACACAAACATCATCACAACACTGAGCATCATCACAACACAAACATCATCACAACACAAACATCATCACAACACAAACATCATCACAACACTGAACATCATCACAACACTGAACATCATCACAACACAAACATCATCACAACACTGAACATCATCACAACACTGAGCATCATCACAACACAAACATCATCACAACACAAACATCATCACAACACTGAACATCATCACAACACTGAACATCATCACAACATAAACATCATCACAACACTGAACATCATCACAACACTGAACATCATCACAACACAAACATCATCACAACACAAACATCATCACAACACTGAACATCATCACAACACTGAACATCATCACAACATAAACATCATCACAACACTGAGCATCATCACAACACAAACATCATCACAACACAAACATCATCACAACACAAACATCATCCATCAGCAGGAGGAAGATGAAGGAGTTAAATCTCTTCATCACGACGACAGTGAAACGTTTCCTCAGCGACAAGGATCAGAGACTCAGAGACTCAGAGACTCAGAGACTCAGAGGATCAGAGACTCAGAGGATCAGAGACTCAGAGACTCAGAGACTCAGAGGATCAGAGACTCAGAGACTCAGAGACTCAGAGACTCAGAGACTCAGAGACTCAGAGACCCAGAGGATCAGAGACTCAGAGACTCAGAGACTCAGAGGATCAGAGACTCAGAGACTCAGAGACTCAGAGACTCAGAGGATCAGAGACTCAGAGACTCAGAGACTCAGAGACTCAGAGGATCAGAGACTCAGAGACTTAGCGACGAGGATCAGAGACTCAGAGACTCAGAGTCTCAGAGACTCAGAGACTCAGAGACTCAGAGACTCTGAGACTCAGAGACTCATGAGGAGAAGGTTTTACCTGAGAGCCCAGAGACGAGAGTCAGAGACGAGCTGCAGCTGCTCCGGGAGACGCTCGCCATCACACACACGAGTCCACAGGGACGACAGCACCGGAGACACACACTCCCACCAGCGCTACACAAACACACACAATCATCATGATGTCAGAACTCTCAACACAAACATGTTCATCGTAATTATGTTCTTGTGTTAGTACTGATTTCCTTGTTTTATGTGTAAGTCATAAATATATTTCATAACATGAAATCTTCAAACTAACACAATAAGAATGTTTCTCTATGTTCCTGGTTCATCAGCTCCGAGCAGATATCGTGACTTGTGTGAGGAGGAGAAGTTGATCGTAGGACTGTGTGAAACTGAAGCAGCTGAATGTATTAATGTTATAATCCTTCTCTGACTTTCCACGAGTGTCAGTATTGATATTCGGCTCATGATTAGGGTTGCAAAATTACGGGAATATTCAAAGTTGTAAACTTTCCTTGGGAATTAACCGGAATT